>NC_092769.1:40054015-40354015 GCF_047496795.1 Chiloscyllium punctatum | reverse complement strand
CCCCGGATTCGAATCCCACCACGGCAAATGTTAGATTTTGCATTCAATAAAATATCAGGAATTGAGAATCAAATGAAGCAATGAAAGCATTGTGTTTGTCCTACCTGGCACACTTGTGCACTTCAGGGAAGGAAATCTACCATCTTCACCCAGTCGGATTTACATGTGACTCCAGGCCCATAGCACTGTGGTTAACACACAGTTGTAGTTTGAAATGTCCAAGCCAGCCGCTCAGTTATGTCACTCACTACAAATTCTCAAATAAATGAATGTGGAAGCTGAACACCAAGCTGAAGACCCCGGGAAATATTGAGGAGCTCAAGAGGGATTACGCAGGTTGGAGAACCGTGAAGCCCCTCTTTGAGTCTCCAGCGGACTGGGAGGAAACAGTAAAAGGGAACATCAAGAGTTTCTTCATCCTCAAAGGTGTCCAGGAGGCGAGAGAGAGGCAGGGAAAACTGTCCCAGCTCCAGGAAAGTATGCAGAACCTGCTCCTGCTGCAGACGATGGGATCAATGTCACGGAGGACCTCAAGGAGGTGAAGGGTCAGTAAGCCTCGCTCTTTGCCTCGGAGGTCTCCAGGATAATCTTCCGGTCCAGGGTCCGCTCGGTGGAGCAGGACGAGACGTTTCTTCTTCCAGAAGGTGCACAAAGAGAGCTCCGTGCTCAGCAGCCTGAAGAAAGAAGATGGCTCGGTAACGTCATCTCAGGCTGACATCATGAGGATCAGCAAATCCTTCTATGCCAGTCTGTATGACACGAAGCCGACCGACAGCGCGGCCTCCCAGTCGTTCCTGTCCTCTATCACGGAGGTCCTAGATGACGGAACGCAGGAGAGTCTGAACCAGCCGCTATCTCTGGATGAACTGACCAAGGCCCTCGAGTCCTTCGAAAAGAATTAAACTCCTGGAAGCGACGGCTTACCGGTGGTGATCTATTCTGCTCTTTGGGACTTGATTGGCCAGGACCTGCTGGAGGTGTATGTCAGTATGCTTCGGGCAGGTACCATGAGTGAATCCATGAGGAAAGGCATCATCACCCTCGTCTACCGCAAGCTCGACCATCTCCTGGAGCTGCTGAGGTGCAGCATCCCACACTCCTGCAGAAACAGGATGTCAGCTTTAACATTGGCCAGAAAGGCCATTGTAAAAACACATCACATAGAAGATTTGATGCTACGCATATTGATGCTGGCAGTTTTTAACCCCATTTTAACTCCAATGGAACACTCCCGGTTCCATTGTAAAGGAAGTTTGGAGAACAATAATCAATAAATCACATATGTCCCATAGAACATCGCGAGTCATATCTTGGCCATCGATTACTTTACAGGTGACTTAGTCTCTGTCTTTTCTTGGAAACCATCTCTTTCATTGTGAGCTTCAGGAAAGGCCATGTATTTTGCCAGAAAACAAATGTCACTGACCTTTATTGGTTTATATCAAAGAACACTCAAATCAACAGCTCCCTTGATCAACTCTACTGCCCACGTTAGCAAAGAAATCTGGTAAATTGACAGTTTGATTTTCCGAGCAATAAATAATTGTGACTCCGTTTGCCTGCAGCCATCTCTTCCTAACTTTGTGCTTTCCTTCGTTTACAGTGGGGTTTAGTATCTTCCAAGTAACAGCAAAGATATTAGAGCAGTTGGAAGCATTTTTCGCCGATCAAGTCGGCGAGTTTTCAATGAGATCACGGGCTGATTTGTTTAATCCTCAACTCCCCTTCTCAGCCTTATCTCCATGGCCCTTCATGGTGAATTGACTAAATGTCTGTCTATCTCAGCCGTGAAAATACCGAGCCTTGAGGGCCCTCTGTTGTAAAGAATTCCACTGATTTGCTTCCCTCTCATAGAGAGAATATCCTCCCCATCAGAGTCTTCAATGTTTGACCCCTTCCGCTGTGATGAGGCCCTCTAGTCCCACATTATCCTGGGTGTAAATCAGAGCAGAATGAACCCCTGAAGGTAGGTCTACACTCTCTACTGCCAGTTGTGAGTATTTGAAATCATTTCATATTTTCACATCTGATTAACCAATTAGAGCTGAATTTTCACATTAGATTTGCCAATGGAGAGTCTTCTTCAAGAGCACTTCAATGGCTGTAATTCAGCTGGCGGTGTAAGTGCTAGTCAAACACAAGGACACTCGGTGCACTGCTGTGTTTATGAAGCTCTCTGCACATGAAAATGGATCCTTCCCATCACTTTACCTCTCATCAATGTGGGTGTCATTCAACTTGATCTCCCAGCATCCTCCTCCGTTCTGAACCAAGAGAGGGTGACAGTGAATACTGGGGTCATGCTGCGGACAGGACAAGCCAAATACTGGTGTTTCAGGTTACAACTCTCCATTCTTGGAGAAATATTAAGCCACTTGTACGCAAGGGTATTCGGGGCCGAGTACTTAAGGCGATGGGTTATTAATCCCTTGATGTGTCCCCACGCAGGGTCAAATCCTGCCGACTCCATCTTGAACAACTTCCTGTAGGATACATTCTTGCTCAGACTTCAGAAATCCCATGTCAGCAAGGCCAGGCCAGTTATTTGATTAGACATAGGCGGCTCGAGTTCTTAATCAGAAATATCCCACACTCCAACCGTTATTCCTGTTTCTCAATTCACAGATACAGCTAGACCCATCGAGCTCCTGCAGTATTCTGTGAATGTACTGCACAGAAGTGCTGCTTTTGATTAGATTCCTTTAATCCCAGTCCCTCTGTTCACTGCCTCTGGTCAGGGGTAACACTTGGTCCTGCACGTCAAAGTGCCCATGCCCACGGTTCCCACTCCGATCATTATAAACAGCTGCAGGAAATTGCCGGTTAACCATCTTTACTCCAAAGAGAAACTCACCAGCCTCAGGAATCTCTCTACAAAACGGGACTTCTCATCCCTGGACACGGTGTAAGACAGAGGATTGTGAAGAGATTTTGGGAAAATATCGTCAGTTGGCAGGTGCACAAATGTTAAAGGCGCATCCCGTATAACACAGTTTCCAGCTTTGTGAATCTTCGGGAACTCTTTGGGAAATGGAATCAGAGGAGAATGAAGAAGTTTGAACTGTCGGGCTGAGCAGAAACAGCCAAGACACCTTCCCCTTCTTTAAGAGGACTCCACATAAACTGATCGGAGACATTGAAAGAATTCTCGTTCCTTTACATGAGGAATACAAATCTCATCTGGACTCTAGATCAATGAAATAACTCGGGACCACACAAGACACTGGGAGGCTCGAAGAGAGATGGTCCCGGTTGGAGGGGAGCTGTTTCCCAGTGACATGGGTGTGTCTGTAGTGGGTGGGATCAGACTGTTCCCATGTCGCCATAATGAATGTCTGGCAAAGTAAAACTGATAGAGGACAGTTGTCATTCTGGGAAGGGCAGACTGAAGTGGGAAGTCAGTCACAGCCTGCTTTAGAGGATCGTGCAAGGTGTTCGGTTTGAAGTTTCAGCGCATTCGACTGATAAATGAAAAGTTCCTGGTTCAAGAGTCCCCAGGGCGACAACGATGGTTGTTCTTGCTGCATCTGTTTTGGATGCTGCACAGTTTCGTGTGTCGAGTGGGGTCAGGAGAATGTTCTCCAAACGGAACCCTTTCGTGTAAGGATCCACAAAGAAGTTTCTGCATTGCTTTAATGGTTCATGTAAAGAACTGTGGATTCTTGGATTCTGAAGCAAAAACAGAAGCTGCTGTCCAATCTAACGGGTTTGGCAGGACCTTTGGGAGATTACCGAGTTCTGATGAAGTTTTGAAATGTTGTCTCTGATTTTCTCTGCATAGATGCTGTAAGATCTGCTGAGTTTCTCTGGCAATTCCTATTCTTGGTTTAAATTGAATGTCCGTTCCATCTGTCAGGATGATACAACCAGACCCACCATGCACCAAAATGTGACGCTTTTACAAACTGTAAAGTGATTGGATTCAAACCAACCCGATAATGATTCACTCTTCCTCAACTCCACAATGAGAGACACCTGGAAAACGAAGAGGACAGTGTGGTTCTGTAATCGTCGATGCGTGTTTAAGGCAATGGACTTGAAATCCATTTGGCTTTACCCTCACAGCCTGGAATCCTACCGGTTACGATTCAGTAATGACAACAAATAAAATGGGAGATTACACCCTGTCTTCATCTTTCACATACAAGACACAGGAGACGGGAAAACAGACATTTCAGACAGGGTGGGAATGGGGGCAATCTCCAACCCTCTGTCTTTCAGGGTACAACACACAGAAATCCCCAGAGAAAGTTAAGATACTATGAGTTGAACAATTCCATTCCAACTTTGTTGGAGCTACGAGCCAACCGTTGGAAAACGAGATGAAAACAGTCAGGGGTCAGTCTTCGAATGGTGCAGACTTGATGGCCCGAAGGGCATTTTCTGTGCTGCAGACCTCTTTGACCAGCGGCGGTGAGCTGATCGGAGAAACTGGCGGATGTGAAGCATAATGAACGGGACTAATCCTGAGCCCTCTGTTTGTTTCCATCTGTGGGTAAATATGAGGTTGAGTTCCTCGGCGGTGTTACAACATCATGTGACCATGTCCCCAACTTCAGTCCCATTGTTGGGTCATTTAAGATCACAGGGAGAATCCCATTTAGATTCGCCCTGGTAACATCAGAAACGCAGGTTTATGGGAACTGGGACGAGAATAGATGGAAGTCCAATGACCCGCACTGCAGATGGGCCGAAAGGTCTTTCTCACGCTGTAAAAATCAGAAGAAAGGGAGAAAGTAATCTGCAGCTAAAATGATCACAGATGGAAAGACAAAAGCGGTTTCCTGATGAAAACACACAGTGCCTTTTCTTTTTGCTTTCCCTGTTCGCCTCCTGGTGAGGATTCAGTTTTCTCACTGTTGCAGCAAGTGGAGTTTTCCTCGTCCCATTAATCGTGGGGTCAGCCTTCCCGAAGTAGGGAATGAAGTATGCAGCTGACAATTGATCAAGTGTTGTCCCATACTTAATACACAGTAACTTTAAACGAGTAGGGGTCGTACGGTGGCTCAGTGGTTCACACTGCTGCCTCACCGCACTAGGGTCTCAAGTTCAATTCCAGCCTCCGGCAACTCTCTGTATGGAGTTTACACATTCTCCCCGTGTCTGCGTGGGCTTCCTTCCGCAGTTCAAAGATTTAGGATGAATTGGTCATGCTGAATTGCCAAAAGTATTAAGTGCATTAGCCAGAGGGAAATGGGTCTGGGTGGGTTACTGTCTGGAGGGACAGTGTCGGCCCGAAGGGCCTGTTTCCACGCGATAGTAAATCGAAACACACTGTTTGAAACTCATTCGTGGCGGAGGTTGCCACTCAATGAGATAGGAATCACTGTCCATCCCTATTTACTCCAGAGATTGAGATGTTGAGTTACTTTACAGAACCCTGGAAGAACTCAAGGTACAGCCATGATACTGTTCGGGAGGGAGTTCCAGGATCTAGACCCAAAAGCACTGTAGGAGTAGCAAGATATTTCCAACTCAGAAAGGCGAGGTCCGAGATGGGTGATTTGTGGTTACAGTTCTCTCGTGTATCTGTTGCTATTGTCCTTCTCGATAGATGCAAACAATCACTGGGTTGGTCTGGGTCTGTGTTCTGTGAGGAAGCAGGAGTTAGTGTTCAATAAGATAATTCACAAGAAGAGAAATAAATCTTCATTTCCTGTCTGGGAATTGTATCCCGGTCTGGGCATTACAAACTCAGACTCCGAACCAGTGACCCTACTGAAGCTGACAGTAACACTTGTGACCTGATCTGTCCAGACTCTGTGTATGATCTTCACGTTATCATCATCCTCAGCAGCAATGTTTCTCTCTCTAAGTTTCCAAACAATTCATATTGCTGCCCTGGTTTCAATGTGAAGAAAGCGGAGCTGTGCTAACCTGATTTACTGCAGGAAGGTACAAAACAGTTTGATACTAACAGCGGCTCGTTTTGAGGCGTTGATCTGCGGTGATAGGGCGGCCCCAATAAATCCTTCGTTCAAAACGTCTGATTCCAAATTCCATGTTGGAAATGACCAGAGGTTTCTCGCTGAATTTGTTCAGGATCTTGACTGGAATTGACACTAAATCCAAGTATGAAAGTACATTTCAGTGGAGTGCATCATAAGATACCGCCGTGACTGTGAATAAAATGCTGGAGACGTCCAGCAGAAGAACAGGAGACACAGAAGCAGGTACCTGAGGACAAATGTATTTGCTTTGCCATTGAAAGGCCCTGTTACACAAAGTGGATTATCTTTGCTGGTTGATCACCTTATGAATGTTGTTTCCCAGATCTCCATGTTTACATCACATACGGAAAGGTGTCCAGCGTGTGTGTGTGCATCCGGCTAGTGAAGCAATAGATAAAACATCTGACTTTGTATCAGACGATTGTAGGTTTACATCCTACATGTCTCGAGTGTAACGTGTTAGTTCAGCCAATTACATGTTGTCAGTTGCTATTTCCTTCGGTTCTTCCGAGCTGCAGGGATTGGATCAGTGTGTATTCAAATGGAACGTTGTTTTTGGGTCCATTACAGCTCAATGTCAGACAGGTGTATGGCTGGTCCTGTTTTGTCAGGTTCTGAGGATCTGAATGGTTTGGATCAGTTTGGTTTCGAATTTAAAACTTGCATTTAGGTCTATTGTCCATTTTAAATTCCAGCTCTGCTCCACATCTCTCATTGCCTGTCAAACTGGCGAGTGTTCCACCTAAAGCTTCCTTTGTCCGATCTGTGAAACCCACTGTGAAACCAGCTCCAATGCTTGTGACTCTCCCGATCAGTTTCTATAAGACTTACTATCAATGTAACCTTCTCCCATCGCTATCACCCGCCCTGTCAATGTAAACTCCTTCGGTCCCCCCATCAATCTAATCATCTCCATAACCTTCTCCAGCTCTTACACCCCTATCTGTGTAAACGTTACACTCCCCTACAACCATCCCGAAAGCAAAAACCTCCTCCAGTGTCTGTAATACTCCCTATCTGTGTTTGTGTCTCCAGGATCTATTGCTGTTCCTGTCTCTGTAAGCTCTGACAGATTGTACAGCTTGCCAGTCCATATTCTTTCCAGAATCTCAGCATCTGACATCAACAAAAGTCTTCATTAACTACAGCCTTCCATATCTCTGTTCTTTCCTCAATCCTATACAACTCTCTTATTCTCTGTAAGTAGCACAATTCCATAAAATACCCCATGCCTGCGTAAACTGACCCAATCCAACAGTGAGAAGCCTCCCTGTCCTTTCGATCACCTGTAGTCCCTTCAGATCTCCCTGTATCTTCTCTGACTCCATTGAATACAGCCTATCCCATGTTATAACTCCTCTAACTCATATATTACTCCCCATCTCTGTGATATTCTTCAGTTACTGCAATTCTCATTCTTTATCTCCAGAGCTTCCAATCCCCCTGATCAATGTAAGGTTTTGATCCTCTGCAGCATGTTTATCACCTGGAGCAGCCTCCAACTAATCAACGCATCCTGTTGCTGTAACCTCCTCAAATTCTACAGCTCACTGTCTTTGTAATATCTTCCAGTATCTGCAACCCTCTCGATTTTTGTAACCCACTCCAGAACAGCACTCTACATCTCTGTGTAACTGATGGGAATGCTGTAAACCTGCCTTCAGTCCTCAGTAACTCTCTGAACTTCTGCAGCCCGACAACCCTCAGCATCTCTGGCTCCTCCAATCCCTATGCTTCTCCCTGGCTGTGTGAACTGATCCAGCCCCTTCAAACCTCCCTATCTCACTCACTCCTGCAGCTCCAACCTTTGTCCATGTCACTGTAATTCGAGCACCAACAATCCTCCCAGTCTCTATAAACTCCTGCAGCTCCAACTACAACCCCTACCTGTGTACTCTCCAGTCCTTCCAATCCTCCCTTTCTCTATCAACTCCTTTAGCTCCAATACTACCCCATCTGTCTACTCTCCAGTGCCTTTAACACTCCCTTTCTCGAAAAACTTCTGTAGCTCCAACTACTACTGTGTGCAATCTCAAATCCCTATATTCCTCCCAATCTCTGTAAATCCTTCAGAACTGATAATCCTTGACATCTTTCAGCCAGCCAACCATCTGATCTCTAACCACGAACACTGATCTCAAACCACCGAACTCTGTAACATCCTCCAGTCTCTACAGCCCAGCTTTTCTCTATTGGCTTCTCTGGTAACTGTATTCCCCTTCATCTCCGGTTACAGATCCTTGCTCAGTGAAACAATGTCTCAGTACCAAATCTGTAAGAACACAAGAATCTTTGGTGTATCAATATATTTGTCTCATTTTCTAAATTTTAACGACTGCAAGTTCAACCTTCTTCACCTCTTCTTCTCAATATTCCTCCATTTTGAAGATCAGCCTGGTGAACCTTCTCTGGGCTGCCTCCAATGGAAGGATATTTTCCCTCCAGATAGGGGACCAAACCTGTTCACCGTATTCTCAGTGTGGACCGACTGGAGTCCTCTATATTTATTACAAGCCTTCCCTATTTTTATTCTCCATTCCCTTTGAAATCAATTCCATTTACATTCTCTATGTCCTTCTGTCCCTGTATGCTACCTTTCTGAGATTTATACACCAGGATTCCCAGGTTAGGCCATAGCGTAGCTTTCTGCAGTTGATCTGAAACCAAGAGCTGACAGCAATAATCACGAAAGTACTGGAATGTATGTTAAACGATATGCCAGAAATACTAACTGCACACTTAGAAACCTATGGAATAAGCGCAGTCCGTAAGACCATCATGTAAAGGGGTACAATTAGACCATTCAATCCATCAGGTCTATTCCACTATTCGATTGTGTATGAATTGTTTCTTAACCCCACTCTCTCACTCCCTGTAACCCTTGATCTCCTTATTCATCTAGAACCTGCTTATCTCTGAGTAAGATACACTGAATCACTTCGCATCCACAGTCCCATGAGGCAGTGAGTTCCACAGATCCATCACCCTCTGGCTGAATAAATTCCTCCACATCTCTATTCTAAAGGCTCCTCCTTTACTCTGAAGCTGTGCCCTTGGCCCCTCGTCTCTCCTGCTAGTGGAAACATCATGCCCACGTCCACTCCATCCAGGCCCCTCAGTATTCTGTAAGTTTGAATGAGATTCTGCCGCCGCCTCTGAAACTTCATCAAGTGCAGACCCAGAGACTTTACCTGCTCCTCCTATGACACGAATGTCATCCCTGAAATCTTTCTTGGAAACCCATTTCTCGTACCCCTTCACATCTTTTGTTTAGACTCTTAATGAATAAAGTGTTGAGTGTAGTCCCAACACTGACCCCTGCGGAGCTCCCCCATCACCAGTTCCCATGGTGAAAAAGACTCCTTTCTTCACACTCTCTGCCTTGTGCCAATCAGACAAATCCTCTATCCATGTTCAACATGTTGTTGTGAAACGGAAATGTCATTTCACACCCACTGCTGGATTTATTTTTCTGTCTGGCTGTAAACAGCAGAGTTTCCCCATTACCTTCCCATCTGTAATTCCCTGGAGAAGGTGGTGGGGAGCTGCCTTCCTGACCCATTGCAGTCCTTTGGGTGTAGGGACAGACACAGTGCTGGGAGGATGGAGCATGGCTTGGAGGGCACCTTGGAAATGCTGTTATTCCCGTGCACCTGGAGCTCCTGTCTTTCCAGGGTATAGTGGTTCCGGGTTTGTAAAGTGCCGTTGAAAGGGCCTGTCCGAGTGACCTCAGTGCTACTTGTAGATCTTTTATTCCTCCTTTCATTCATGCACATGTGCTTTGTTGGCTGGGCCAGCATTTATTATTGATTTGGAGTTGTCCCTGAGAAGGTGGTGGTGAGCTGCCTTCCTGAACCACTGCACCAGCCGATAGAACTGTTGTTATCCGTGTAGCCTCCAGCAGGCGCTACAACACTCCTCATGTCTCTAACTGCACACAGACAATGCAGCTCTCCCTTTTATATCTGGCATCCTCCCCGATTTATAACTCTTATAGTTCCTCACACTATCTCACCTCTTCCATTCCCATCTGTGCCTGAGATCTCTAAAATTTCTTTATTCTTGTTTAAATTTCTGATCACCTAAAATCTCTCCCTTTTTAAATTTGTAACCCCTTCAGCTTCTGTAACTCTCCATATAACTGTAATCAATGACAGCACAGGTTCCCTTCCTTAAATCTCGATAATTACAATGGTTGCGTGTGGTAAATCGGAACTTTTCATCCTCCTTATCTATCTCGGGACTTCCAGCCCCCACAATCCCACTATTTGGAATGCTCCCATTTTCTGTAAATCCTCATGTCCTGAGGGTCCTTGAACACCACCAGTGCTCCAAAAGTTTATACTCCCCCCAGTTACTGCAAGTCTTCTAACTCTGTAATATCCAACAGTCTCCAGTACCATACAACACTTGCTGGCTCTCAATTTGTATTTGTTGAAGTCTACACATCTCTGTAAGCAGCACAGAAAAAGTACTTTTGACTCTGCATAGCTCCGTCATGAACAAACTACTATCTCTATTTCCTTCGCCTTCTTCAGTGTCTGCAACTCTCACTGTATCTTCCAATAACCTGCTTTCGACACTGCAGGTCTGCCATGCTCCACAGATAACCTGTTCCAGCCCATATAGCTCACTCAATCACTGTAACACCCTCTGCTCTGTCTAATCCTCCTCTTCCCCACTGTCTTCCAGGCACATCAGCGATTCTGTAAGGCAGCAGTGCGGAATGGGATGTTATAAATCTTAGCTGAGGCTTGAGGCCTACCATTACCTGGGAGTCACAAAGGGAGAGAACCTGAGAGAGTGCAGCACAGAGCGGGAGAACATTAATCAGTAGCGAGGATCGAGGCCGACTAGGACTCGGAGTTGGAGAAGCAGCAGAGCAGGAGGCTCGAAATCAGCACCGAGTCACAGAGGGAGTGACCATGTGAGGGAGCAACTTGGAGCAGGAGCATGAGGCTCACTCACACCTGGGAGTTACAGAGGCAGCAAAGTGGGAGGATATAAATCAGCATTGAGGATCATGGCCTAACTGTGCCTGGGAGTCACAGAGACAGTGACCCTGTGAGGGAGCAGAGTGGAGTGGGAGCTGGAGGATTACACGTCCCTGGGAGTCACAGAGACGGTGACCCTGTGAGGGAGCAGAGTGGAGTGGGAGCTGGAGGATTACATGTACCTGGGAGTCAGAGAGATAACCTTCTGCTGCTGGGATGGGCCTGCACTGAGTTTGGAAGAAGTACAAGAGCCTTCACAGAAAAGGCTGTAAATTCATTGGCAGATAATACACCGTTATTAGCGCCTGTCAGTGAATTGATAGAAGTTAGCAAATTTGTTTTTTCAACTTCTGAAATAAGGATTGAACTCAGAAATAAGAGGGAGAAGTGAAATTCTGAGCCAATATATTATATATTACCCTCAGTAAGCCACAGTTGTATAAGGTAGTTAACCAGATTGTTATTTTTTCCCTGATGTTAATTTAATTCTAAGTAATTAATTAAGTTACTCTCGACATGTTTCATTTTAAGACATGACAAGACATGTTTGTTCGATGGAAAATCTGTTCTGTTACGTTGGGAAGTCATAGCCCCTGCTCGTGTCCTAGATGAACACTGGGTCATGGAACTCAGATAGTAACTGGAGACTCTATGGGGCATCTGTGATACTGAGAGTTAGGTGGATAGCTCACACAGAGAGCAGATCACCCTGCAGACATGACAGCCAAGAAGAAGAAAGGGAATAGGGGACTAGACTATCCATCTAACTAGTACAGCCTGGACCGTATGTGACTTCACTTTCTCAATCAGCGTACCGTGGGGAACCCTATCAAACGCCTTACTAAAGTCCATGTATATGACATCTAATGACAGTCACTCAACAAGAAACTTTGTCACTTCCTCAAAGAATTCTGTTAAGTTGGCAAGACATGACATTCCCTGCTCAAAACTATGTTGCCCATCACTGATGAGCACATTTTCTTCCAACTGGGAATACATCCTATCCCTCAGTATTTCTCCAGCAGCTTCCATACCACTAACGTCAGGGTCGCCATTCTTAAACAAGGGAACACCATTAGCAATTTCCCAGTACTACGGGATTTCACCCGTGTTCAAAGATGCTGCAAAGATATCTGCTATGGTCCCACCTGTTTCCTCTCTCATCCAAGATCCCATCCGGACCTGGGAACCTGGTACCTTAATGTCTTTTAGAATAACCAACACTTCCTTATTTCAGCTTGACCTAGAGGAATCAAGCATCCATACCTAATCTCAACATTTCTTCTTGGTGAATAGTGATATCACGTGCTCATTAATAATCTCACCCATTTCTTCTGACTCCATGCATAACTTTCCTCCTTTGTCCTTGAGTGGTCCAACCCTTCCTCTAGTTACCCTCTTACTATTGATATATGAATTAAAGTCTTTGGGATTTTCCAAAATCATGTTTGCTAAATATATCTCATGACCCCTTTTAGCCCTCTTAATTCCTTGTTTCATATTGGTCCTACATTCCCGATTTTCTGCCCAAGCTTTGTCTGTCTTCAGTCGTCTAGACCTTATGTACACTTCCTTTTTCCACTAAGCTAGTCTCACAGTTTCACCTGTTATCCATGGTTCCCTAAACTTGCCATTCCTACCCCTCATTTCCACAGAAGCATATCTGACCTCAACTCTAATCAACCTCTCTTTAAAAGCTTCCCACGTATCAAATGTGGATTTACCTTCAAACAACTGCTCCCAATCTATATTCCTCAACTTCTGCTGAATTTTGGTATAGTTGGCCTTCCCCCAATTTAGCACTCTTCCTTTAGGACAACTGTTGTCTTTGTCCTTGCGTATTCTATAACGTATGGACTAGTGATCAATAGTCCCAAAGTTATCCCCAACTGAAACTTCAACCACCTGGCCAGGCTCATTCCCCAGCATCAGGACAAAAATGGCTCTTTCCTGAGTTGGACTGTTTACATACTGCTCAAAAATCCCTCCTGGCTGCTCCTTACAAATTCTGCTCCATCCAGTCCTCTAATATTAAGTGAACCCCAGTCAATGTTGCGAAAATAAAATCGCCTTTCACCACCACCATGTTGCTCCCACATCTTTCCATGATTGTTTCCATATTTGTACTTTCATCTCACGCTCACTGTTGGGAGGCCCCAATATTGTTTCTGCATCCTTCCTATTTCTGAGCTCTACCCTTATTGCCTCACTGTTTGAGTCCTCCATAGTGCCCTCCTTCAGCACAGCTGTGGTATCCTCTTTGACCAGTAATGCAACTCCTATACCCCTTTTACCCCCTTGTTTATCCCACCTGAAGCATTGATATCTTGGGATATTTACTTGCCAATCATGCCCTTCCCTCAACCAAGTATCATTAATAGCAATAATATCAACTCCAAGGTACTAATCCAAGCCCTGTGTTTATCTGCACATACTACACTTCTTGCATTAAAACAAATGCACCTCAGATAACCTGTCCCTTTGTGTTCATCATCTACTCCCTGCCGACTCTTCCACTTACTCACGCTGTCTTCATTATCTATTTCCTTACAGGCTGCAGTTGTTATTTCCTTAATATCGACTCAGCTCCTCATTTGGTTCCCATCCCTCTACAACATTAGTTTGAACCCTCTGAAGCAGCATTAGTGAAAGTACCCCGAACGACATTATTTCCATTCCAGTTCAGGTGTAGGCTGTCCAATTTGTAATAGTCCCTCCTCCCAGATAACCAGTCCCAATGTCCCAAAAATTAGAACTCCTCCCTCCTGCACCATCTCTCATTCCTACTCTGACTAGCACGTGGCATTAGTAGCCATCCTGAGCTTACAACCTCTGAGGTCCTACTTCTTAACTTGACTCCTAACTGCCTAAATTCTGTTTGTAGGACCTCATCCTGATTTTTAAAATCTATATCATTGGTGCCTACATGCACCATGAAAACTGGATATTCACCCTTCCCCTTCAGAATGTTCTGCAGTCGATCCAAGGCATTACTGTCCCTTGCACCTGGAAGGCAACATACCATTCTGGAGTCTTGACTTCGAACAGAAAAATGCTTATCTACTCCTTTTACAATTGAATCCCCTTTGACTTAGCCCTTCCAGTATTTTTCCCGCCCTTCTGAACAGCAGGTCCAACCACGGTGCATTTAACGGGGCTACTGCTGTCTTCTCCTGGTGAGCCATCTCTCCAAACAGTATCCAAAGCAGTATACCTGCTAAGGAGAGAGGTGTCCGCAGGGGACACCTGCAGTGCCTTCCTGCTCTTTCTCTGCTTTTGGTCACCAATTCCCTTTCTCCTTCAGCAATCCTAATCTCTGATGTGATCAGTTCACTGAATGTGCTATCTACAACCTCCTCCGCATTGTATGCGCTCCAAGGTGAGTCCATCGCCGCTCCAGAGCCATCATCGCGTCTATGCGTTCTTCATAAGAAGTGTCTTTGGTGCGAGGATCAGGGATGTCTCCGAGCATGCTCGGGGCATACTGAAGGGGAGGCTGAACAGCCAGTGGCTGTGGTACACATTGGTACCAATGACATTGGCAGGAAACGTGACAAGATCCTGCAAGGAGAGTGCAGGGATATGGACACACATCCTGCACGTGAACAGGGACAGCAGCTGTGTCCCTGAGCTCCCACAATGAGCAAATGGAGCATAACATGGCTCTGAGATCTCCTATCATTTTCACTCTAAAGCATAACTTGGTCTTAAATTAGATAAACGGAAAAGGAAAGGGTTTTCTTTAACTAATCACAGGATTAAAAAAAAAGAAGAGAAGCACCTTATCCACACAGTACAGAGTTCTTTTGCTTTGGTTAGATGAGGAGTTCGGGGTGGGAGACATTACACGTGTAGTGTCTCACGTTCAATCGCTGGCAAAATATGTCAGATCACTTACCCTCCCAGTGCACAATTCGTCCTCTCCCACTCCGCTCCTCGCTCTCACCGCTGCTGCAAATGGAGGCCTGATGCTCCAGGTAAGTCTGTTTTTAGTGGGAAATTAACCTTCCCAGAAACCCCCTGGTCCGAGCCCCTCACCCCCACCCCCCACCTCTCTCTAACTCCTCCCAAAAGATAATGCACAAAACATGCAAATATGTCTTTTATTCATGGATTGGCAAAGTGAACAAATGACAATTATGGACCAAACAAAAATAATTTAATGGATATTTGCTGTGGTTCTTGAATTACAAAATATTTGGATTTTTAATGAGAAAATAAATTCAGGTTTTTTTTTCAGATCTGAGTTGGATACGTTTTGATCAGTATGTGATCATCATTGGTGTCAAAACCAGAAGTTACTGGGAATGCTCAGAAGTACTGGCAGTATCTGTGGTGCGAAAGCAGAATCCATATATGGTAGTAGACTGGCTCTGGCCAGGTTAATACGCTCATAGTGTTCAGGGATGTGTAGGTTAGGTGTATTAGTCAGGGATAAATATAGAGTATGAGAATAGGCTAACGGGTCTGGGTGGGTTAATCTTTGGAGGGTCAGTGTGGGCATATTGGCCCAAATGGCCGTTTTCCACAATATAGGGATTCGACGATTCTACGCATTCTTCATAAAAAGTGTCTTTGGTGCGAGGATCAGGGATGTCTCCGAGAATGCTCAGGGCATACTGAAGGGGAGGGTTTACAGCCAGTGGTACATATTGGTATCAATAACATTGGCAGGAAATGTGACAAGATCCTGCAAGGAGAGTGCAGGGAGATTGGCCTGAGTGGAAACGCAGGATATCCAGTGTTGTAATCTTGGGTTACTCCTCGTGCTAGGTGGAAGTGGGATAAGGAAGATGAAGAGAGAAAACATTAATATGTGGTTGAAGAACTGGTTCAGGAAGAGGGTTTCAGATTTATCGATCATTGCGATTTTGTCCAGGGCAGGTGGGACCTGTAAAAAAAAGACAGGGTCCATTTTAACTGGAGGGACACCAACATCCTGGCAGGGAGGTTTGATGATGCATCTTGGGTGGAGTTAAATGAATAATACAGGAGACTGAAAACCAGAGCAGCAGGACAGCAAGTGAGCTGAAATTAGAGTTTAATAGAATAGACAGGCAGGGCCAGTCTAATGACTATGCTGAGGAAAATAATCATAGCAATTTTAAAAATGTGAGTGGAAATGATAGGTTCAGTATTATCGGAGATCAAAATAAGAATGGAATGTGTGGAGTGCACCAAACGTATTCAAGGAGATAAACCAATCCAATAGAACTTACGTAAATACCTTGTACCTGAATGCATGGAATATTTGGAAAAAATGACAGCACAAACAGAGTTATAACGATACGGCCTGGTGGGGCTTACAGAAAGGTGGTTACAGGAAGGTCAGTGTTGGGAAGTGAAATGTCCAAGTGTACTCATTACTCAGACAAGAACGTACAGCAGGTTGAGTTGCTGCATTGATTAAGAATGATATCAAGGCTGCATTGAAATGACATTAGCGCGAGGGACCAAAATGACAAATCAATTTGGATCCAAATAAAGCACATGGAAGCAAACCTGCTTCTAGGAGTAATTTCATGCCACAATACTCCCATCCTCCAAACATACTTTCAAAAACCAGGGAATACCAATGGCTTGTGAGAAGGGCACAAGAGTGAGCAATCTGTGTATGCATATTGGCTTAATTACTCAATTTGGCAAGGGTAGCCTCAAATAACGATGCGCAGAATGTATGAGGGATTATTACTTAGAACAACAAACCAGAAAACTGGCTTTTAGATTTGGTGTGAATAATAAGGAAGGAGTGATAAATCATCTTATAGTAGAGGATCCTCTAGAAAGAGTGACCGTAACATGCTGGAGTTTCACATTCAGATTCAAAGATACAAGGGTTTTAGTATCAGGCAGTGATAATTATGTGGAAGGATTGGCCTGAGTGGACTCGAAAAAATAACATTGAAGGGCAGAACATTTGAAGAACAATGGCAAATACTTAGGAAGATAGTACAAACACATCATTTAAAGTTTATTCCTGAGTGGAAGAGGAATTGTGAAAAAAGATAAAACGTCATTCACACCTTAACAAAGAAGATTATGATAAGATGAAAGTGATGTCCTGGTGGTATTATCGCCAACTGCTGATTCAGCGATCAAGATCATATTCTAGGAACTCAGATTCAAATGCCACCATTGCAAATGCTGGAATCTAAATTCAACATCAATCTGCAATTAAGCTTTACAGATTAATGGTGAGATCACTTTCACTTCAAAATTATGTCTCCTTTGTATTGAGCACTCGAGTAAGGGGAAGAGCTGCTCTCTGTTCAAACTGTCCATAAACCTCATGCTCTTAAATACCTCAATCAGGAACCCCTTCAACCTCCTCTGCTTCAAAAACATCTAACCCCTCATCATAGTTTGAGTATTCTCTCGTCTTGTTACTTCTGAAATGTATCACCTCACATTTATCAGTCAAATCTCATCAGCCATTGAACTAGCCACCTGAACAAACCATTTATATCATCTTTAAACTAACATGTTCCTCCTCACTGTGAACCACCCACCTAACCTTTGTGTCATCCATAACATTATTTATCATTCCCCCCAAAATCCATCCCTCACATTCTCATCATCATCACTTATGAAGCTCACAGATAAGACTTGTCTTATGTCTTCTGTTCTTCAGATGTTGTTCAAACGAGAAGAATTAAGAATTTCAGTCTCTTGTTCTTCCTATTTTTGGTGAATTTACAGCAGTGGAGGTCCTTTTATGAGAGAGCCACAGATTTGTGGGCGGCACGGTGGCACAGTGGTTAGCACTGCTGCCTCGCAGCGCCGGAGACTCGGGTTCAATTCCCGCCTCAGGCGACTGACTGTGTGGAGTTTGCACGTTCTCCCCGTGTCTGCATGGGTTTCCTCCGGGTGCTCCGGTTTCCTCCCACAGTCCAAAGATGTGCAGGTCAGGTGAATTGGCCATGCTAAATTGCCCGTAGTGTTAGGTAAGGGGTAGATGTAGATGTAGGGTATGGGTGGGTTACGCTTCGGCGGGCCGGTGTGGACTTGTTGGGCCGGAGGGCCTGTTTCCACACTGTAAGTAATCTAATCTAAAAATTTGTTTTGGACATGCAGCTGAATTCTCCTTTTATCCTATTCTTCTCTGTATGTTTCATTCATAATGCTTGCATGTGTTTAATATTGGACTAGGTCGGGCTTACTTCATTTGCAACATTTGTATTTTACGTGGACCTGGATAATTTTCTTTGTAATATTCCCTGCAATACTCAGAGCTGAAGGAATTTTTCATCTGCAGGATGGGCTCATATGATTGCTTGAAAGAGCTGGAGAGATGAGGCTAAAGATTAAATTAAATGCTGCACATATACACACGGTAGTAGATCAAATCATATCGCCAAGTCTACCCTGCATTTGAAACAAATTATTAGAACATATGCCCACTCTTCTTTAAATTGTAAAAAAAAGTTTTAATACGTGTTCTTAGAGCAGTATGGATTTTACAGCTGCTCGTGGGATTGCATGCATAGCTAAAGATTAATTATAGTTTTTTATTCAATTTAATATAGTTCATATAGTTTATTAATATAAGATTATTTTTCCAATTTGTTTTATTAAAATTCAAAAACAAACCAAAAAAACAAGCAAAATAATTTTTTTCTCGAACGAACATTGTTTTAACGAGCTTTTCAAGGGGAGGGGGGGATTTACAAAACAAACTAGAAAAGTCTATATATATTTCAAAAGTCATCGTCTTTAGTTTTAAATGCGAAAGTTTTTTTTTGTTTCAAAAACTATTTTTAAATAGGAAGATGTGCCTTTATTCTGGAGAGTCCGACACGCGTTCAGCTCTGGAGAAGACCTTTTTCTTCGAGAAATTTATTGAAGAGGAATATTTTTTGTTGGGTTACTTTTCCAAATGGTTGATATTATTTATTTTTTATATGTTTGATAAGTATACGGATGTATTTTCTATTTTAATGTCATGAAAAATTCTGTTTATAGGCATAATAATATTAAGGCCAGATATATAAGTTAGAGAGGGAGATATCTGGAAGTTGTTATGCAACAAAATCAGTCAGATAGCTGGGTGACTGTCAGGACAAGTAAAAAGGTAGTTCAACAATCTCCGGTGGCTATTCCTCTATCAAACAGATGTCCAGCTTTTGGAATTGATGAAGGGGTTAGTCTCTCTGAGGAAAATGGAAGAGCCATCGGTTATTGGAATGTTGGAAAAATTCTTATGCCTAGGCAGCGATTGAGAAGATTTTGTATATTTATTGGGACAGGGATCTCTCCTTTCAAGGGCATAAACAGGAGATTCTGTGGCAGTGAGTGAAAATTTAGGATAGTTTATTGGTTTCGCGGTACTAGGATTAAGAACGTCTCCGAAGGTCTCAAGCATATTGTTAAAGGTGTGATTTAGAAGCCAGAAATTATTGTATATATTGGTATGAATGACATTTTTAGGGAAAAGATTAAAACAGTCCGGAGGGAATTACAGAGGTGATGTAGAGGATTAAAAAGAAAACCTTAAAATAGCAATTTCTGGTTTGCTCCCAATGATAAATTCAAGCGGGGAAGGGAAAATAAAGGTTAAAGGAGAAAAATCAATGCATGAAGAGCTGCTATGTTGTTGACCGATTCAGATTTTTGGGAGATTGGAAAGTCTTTTGGAATAGAAAAGGCCTGTTCCAAAAGGATTGATCTAATCTAAACGGGAAAGCCACCGATATCTTCACAGGGAGATTTGCTCATCCTATAAAGGCAGACTTTATATTGACAGAGGATGCAAGTGGAGGTACTCTAAGTAGCAGTGTAAATTGTTGGATGGCTGGAGAAATCTCTGAATATGATGAGAACATGCCAGTTAGAAAAGAAAGATGAGAGAATCAGATTATATAGTAATTCTGAAGAACTAAAATGCATTTACTTTAGTGCAATGGGATTTACAGAGAAGGCTAATCTCCTCAGCGCATGTTTCAGAACATGGGATTGGGATATCAAAGCTATTATAGGAACTTGGGTGAAAGATGTTCAAGATCTTTCAATAAGAACAGGCAAGACGGTAAAAGAGGAGGAGGTGTGGTCTTTTTAGCCAAGCATAGTATAATGCTGGCTCTGAGAACTTTTGCTGAGGACTCGTCTACTGATGTAGTGTGGGCTGAGGTTAGAAACAGGAGAGGAGAGGTCACACTGCTTGAAGATTTTTTTTGGAGCCTCTGCAGAGTTCCAGGGAGGTGGAAGTGAGGATTATCAAAATTATTCTGAGTAGGAGTGAAAGAAACAGTGCGGTCGTTATGGGGGACTTTAACTTTCCTAATATTGACTGGAAATGCTATAACTCTCGTACATCGGATGGATCAGTTATTGACCAACGTGTACAGGAGAGTTTCCTGACATAGTATGTCGAAGAGCCGACAAGAGGGGAGGCCACAATGGATCTGGTGCTTGGCAGTGAGCCAGGCCAAGTGTTTGATTTAGTTGTTTTTGAACACTTTGGAGAGAGTGACCATAATTCAGTTGTGTTTAGTTTAGCGATGGAAAGGGATAGGTACATGCCACAGGTCAAGAGTTATCGATGGGTAAGGGCAATTATAATGTGATTAGACAAGAATTAGGATGCATAGAATGGGGTAGCAAAATACAGCGGATGCAGACAGTGGAAATGTGGAGCTGGTTTCAGGAACAGTTATTGTGTGTCCTTGATAGGTCTGTCCCTGTCATACAGGGAAGAAGTGATAAGGTAAGGGAACCATGGTTTACAACAGAAATTGCATCTTTTGTTAAGAAGAAGAAGGAGGCTTATGTGTTGATGAGGCAAGATGGTTCAGATGAGGCGATGGATAGTTACAGATCAGCTCGGAAGGATTTAAAGAGAGAGTTAAGAAGAGAATAGAGAGGACACTAGCAGTCTTTAGCAAATAGAATAGAGGAGAACCCTAAAGCTTTCTAGAGGTATGTGAGGAATAAAAGGATGATTAAGGTGGGAATATGGCCAGTCAAAGACAGAAGCGGGAAGTTGAGTGTGGACCTTGTGGCGATCAGAGAGTTGCTAATTGGACATTTCTTATCGGTTTTCACTCAGGAAAAGGAGAAGATTGTCGAGGAGAAGAATGAAGTATGAGATATTAGACTAGAAAGAATCGAGGTTAGTTACGAACAGGTGTTATCAATTCTGGAAGGAGTGAAAATAGAGAAACCCCCTGGACTGAATGGGATTTATCCAAGGATTCTCTGGGAAGCTACGGAGGAGATAGCAGAGCCTTTGGCTTTGATATTTGAGTCATCATTGCCTACAGGTTTGATACCAGAGGACTGGAGGATTGCAAATGTTGTGCCCTTGTTCACGAAGGGTAGTAGAGATGACCCAAGCAATTATAGACCAATGAGCCTTGCTTCTGTTGTAGGAAATGTTTTGGAAAGGATTATAAGTGATAAGATTTAAATCATCTAGTAAGCAACAATTTGATTTCAGATAGTCAATATGGTTTCATCAAAAGCAGGTCATTTCTCACAAATCTTATTGATTTTTGTTTGAGAAGGTGACCAACCATGTAGGTGAGGGTAGGGCAGTTGACGTGGTATACATGGACTTCAGTAAAGCCTTTGATAACGTTCCACATGGTAGGCTGTTGGAGAAAATGCAGAGGCGTGGAATCGACGGTGATTTAGCAGTTTGGATTTGAAACTAGCTTTCTGAAAGAAGGCAGCGAGTGGTGGTTGATAGAAAATATTCAGCCTGGAGTCCGTTTACTAGTGGTGTGCCACAAGGGTCTGATTTGGGACCACTAATGTTTGTCATTTTTATAAATGACTTAGACGCAGGCACAGGTGAATGAATTAGTAAATTTGCAGACAACACTAAAGTCAGTGAAGTTGTGGGCAGTTTGGAAGAATGTTACAGGTTGCAGGGGACTTGGATAAACAGCAGAATTGGTCTGAGAGGTGGCAAATGGAGTTCAATCCAGCTAAATGTGAGGTGATGCACTTTGGGAAGAATAACAGAAAGGCAGAGTACTGGGTTAATGGAAAGATTCTTGGTAGTGTGGATGTGCAGAGTGATCTTGGAGTCCATGTAAATAGATCCCTGAAAGTTGCCACCCAGGTTGATAGTGCTGTGAAGGCGGCATACGGTTTGTTAGGTTTCATTCGTAGTGGGATTGAGTTCCGGAGCCGCAATATCATGCTGCAACTATACAGAACGCTGGTGCGGCGATATTGGAATATTGTGTATAGTTTTGGTAGCCCCATTACAAAAAGGATGTGGATGTCTTGGAAAAGGTGCAGAGGAGATGTACCAGGATGCTGCCAGATCTGGAGGGAAGGTCGCATGAGGAAAGGCTGAGAGACTTGGGTCTGTTCTCATTGGAAAAAAGAATGCTAAGAGGGAATTTGTTAGAGACATACAAGATGATCAGAGGATGAGATGGGTAGACAGTTAAAGTCTTTTTGCTAGGATGTTGACGAGAGCATATATGAGGGGACATAGCTACAAATTGAGGGGTGATAGATTTCAGACAGATGTCAGAGACAGGTTTGTTTCACAGAGCGACGTAAGGGCTTGGAATGCCCGACCTGCTAATGTAATCAACTCAGCCACATTAGGGGGATTTAAGCCATCCTTAGATAAGCACAGTGATGATTTTGGGATAGTGTAGGGAACGAGCTGAGAATACTTCAAAGGTCGGCGCATCATAGAGGGCCTAATGGCCGATTCTGCGCTGTATTGTTCTGTGTTCTATGCTTTTTGTTCTAAGAGTGGTAATTCAATCTTCCAGGTGTTAGATGCTATAGAAAGGACAGAAAAGGAGACATGGGGTGGAGGAGCAGTGGGGGGCAAGGCTGTCAGTTTTGATTAAGGAATAAATTATTGCTCTAACTAGGGGAGATATTACTAAAAATGTGTTCAGTTAAAATATATGGGTAGAAATTTAAGATAAGAAAGTAAAGAACACTTTGAAGAGATTGTGCGAAGTGCTCGTTTGTGACAAATCGTCCAGTGCAGATATATTGGTAGAAATTAAAAGTCAGAAAGAAAAGAACATGTTGATGGAATTGTACTCTATGCTCCCCAATAGTAAGGAAGAAATTAAGAACAAATATGTAGGGAGATCTCAGATATATGTAAACTTAATAAGATTGTAATAATGAGGGGATTTTAAATTTCCAAAACTTGACTTACTACCTTCGTGTTAAAGGTTTGGACGATGAAGAATTTGTCAAATGTGTTCAAGAAAATTTTCTTTATCAATATGTGGTTGCTCCAAATAGAGAAGGAACAAAATTAGACCTTATTTTGTGCAATATCAGGGCAAGTGACTAAAGTAAAAGTGGAGGAATATGATGGCTGTTGCGAACATAACTCTATTCATTTCAGAATGGTTATGGAAAAGGATAAGCCTTCCATTAATATTATCTTTTTAATTGGAGTACCATAAACTTTAATGGCATGAGACAATGACCTTCCAAGTTTGATTGAAGGAGATTGTTAGCAGGTGAAGAGAACGTGTGACTCGTGGAAGACATTCAAAGGTACGATGATGAGAACTGAGAGGCATTATGTTCTTGTTAGTGTGACGGGTAACTCTGATAAGAATAAGGAACAATGGATGGCTAAAGGTATTGAAGCTCTTCTCAAGAATAAAAGGGAATCTTAATTTAGATATAGACAACTTTAATCAATCGAATCTCTTAAACTATATAAAGCGTGTTGGACATTACTTCGAGAGAAATGAGGAAAGCAAAAAGGGGACATGAGATAGCATGGACAGATAAAGTTCAGAATAAACTAAATATATTGTACAAATATGTTAAGAGCAAGAGGGTAACCAGGGAGAGGGCAAGGCCTCTTAAAGATTAAGGAGGACATCTTTGTGTTGTACCACAGCAGATGGGGAATACAATCATTCCATTCCCAGTGCATCAGACAGCGGCAAACACACACCATTGTCTGCACCTCACAATCATCCAGATTGAACTCTCTCTGCTATTTGTCAGCCTATTGACCCATTTGATCAAGATCGTTTTGTAATCTTAGAAAGGCTTCTTCACTGTCCACAGTGCCACCAGTTTTGGTGTCATCCGCAAACTTACTAACCATGCTCTCTATATTGTCATCCAAATCATTTACATAAATGACCGAACAATGAAATCCCAGAATTAACCTCTGTGGAACACTGCTGGTCACATGCCTCAGTCTGAAAAGCAACCACCCACCATTCCTCTCTGTGGCCTGTTGTGATGCCAATTGAAAGTGTTGGAGATAAACTCAGCAGTTCTGGCAGCATTGGAACAGAGAGAAACAAAATTAACTATCTTGAGACCAGTATGACTTGCTCAGAACAGGTTCGTATCGACCTCAATCCGTTAACATTGTTTCTCTCTCCATATCCTGCCTTATCTGTTGCACTTCTCTACTATTTTGTGCTTGGATGTCTGATTTCCATTATCTCTAATCTGTTACTTTTCTGGATGGGTCTAGATGTTATATTTGAACAATTTGCTCCATTCCTGTTCCCGTGACTTGTGCCGGTGACACTTGTATTAAACTGGATTCTGTTTCTTCTTCAAGATCTAAAAATAACTTTTTTTGCCAAGGTCCACTTAAATGCGTGAATCTCAACACATTTATTTTGATTTGAAAGACATTTTAGAGATAGCTACACTTTATGAAACAAAAAATGTGTTGCTGGAAAAGCGCAGCAGGTCAGACAGAATCAATGGAGCAGGAGAATTGACGTTTCAGGCATAAGCCCTTTTCCAGCAACACACTTTTAAGCTCTGATCTCCAGCATCTGCAGTCCTCACTTCCACACTTTATGAAACAACAGGAATAGATTATTGATGATAACATCATTCATGTCCTTTATTAATAAGCTTGTCCTCACATGCTCTGAAAGCTTTTAAATACATTTCGCAGATTAATTACAGCAAAGGTGGTGGTCACTCAGACTATTATCTCAATACCAGTTCTGAATGAGCAATATACCCACTCTTATTCTGCAGTAACTCCCTGTAACCCCACTCATGTTGTTATGTGTCTGTTTTTTTAATTCTGAATATCCTGTTCAGATAAACAATCTTATCAACCTGTATAGCCTATGATTGAATACTCTATATGTAAATTATAATTCCATCCATCACGTTTAAAATTGCCTTTTCTATTCACATTGTCGTTCAGCATTCCATCGCCCAAATGTCATCTGTTCTATCACTCTGCATTGCATTTCATTCCATTTGTGAGAAAGAATGAGGGTTGATTGGGAGATGTTACTGTACTCCCCTCATGTCTGCTCAGCCACTGGCTCGTAGCCAATATCAGATTCGTTCCATCCCTGATGCATTAATCCTTGGGTTTTAATGAACAAGGTTGTTGCACATTGTTAAGGACAAGGCCAGACCCCTCAAATATTTTGAAGCACATAACCCAGACCGTAACTGTGGTATTTGAAGGTAAGTATACAGAGCATATTCAATGAGGGAATTAGCTGGTCACACTGCCGAGTTTTTAACAAACAGCATTTATTTACGAAATTACGGAATGAAACAAAATGAACAGAAAACAGAATACCGAACAACTCATCCTATCCGAACCCAACAGGCTATCCCCACTAAAGGATGCTGTTCCAAAGTACATGCAACAATCCCAAAAAAACCCCTTAGCATAAAGAGTAAAAATAACTCAAAACGCTTACATGTTACAAATTCGGAAGGGCAGAAGGGGAGGGATAGCGTCCCGTTTCAACAGTGACCCTTACTCAACTAACCCCTGAACTGAACTGACCTGCACAACCAGAGAGCTGGCCACGCGCCCTTCATTGTGTCAGTTTTACTTGAAAGACTTGAAAGCCTTCTGCCTGAGGAATTATCTGTTCGGTATAAACAAAAGGGCCCCCGGTGAAACATTCAAAATTCAGGAATGTTGGAAACTTGGGTCGTTTATAACGTCTCTGGGAAAAGAAAATCAAGGACAAGAAAACCTGTAAAGGGACCAGCTTTGTGACAACATGTCACATTTGGCTTTGGACAGAGTTTAAAAAATGTAAGACTTACTGAATGAAGCCAATCAAATGTATTAATGTGTTTGTGAATTTATATAAAACAGTGCAGAAACGCATTGTGTGTTGAAGATACAAAATTGCCTTATTGCAACGAGAGAAATACCCAGGCAAATCCACACTTCTTGTGTAATGGAGTGCAAATATGCCCACTGGAAATCTATTGGTTGATACCTGTTCTAGTGGAGGAGAGATCAGCATCGTAACGTCTTGATTATGTTTTTTTTTGGTGGGGGCAGGGATGTGGGGTTCAGGTGGTTACAGTATTGCAAACAGACAACACATCAGTGTTTCATTGTGTAATATTCTGAATAAGGTTCTTGTCTGTTTAAAAATCTGTAGTCAACCTCGTTAAAGTACTCCGGGTAATTTTCATTGTACACTTACCGACACAAGTTTCAAAGTTATGCTCTGGGATGCCTGCTTAAGAATGCTCTGTGTGGTCTAGCCATAATATCTCGAAGATGGAAGATGCCTCCTTGGGACTTGGTACAAACTAATCACTTTCCCTCCTCATGGTCAGCAAACCACGTTAACATAACAAATGTGCACCAATAGCAATGGAGCCAGGAGGGAAAACATGGAGCAGTCTGTCTTTGCAGTCTATACCTCATTGGTTTCACGTGTTGCAGGATCAATGACATCCTCGTATTTCAATGTAACAGTTAGGAGGGACTGAATGGCCTCTTCTGATCATGAGTCAGTGTCTCGAGGGACAAAATGTCTTACTCCTGGCCTGAGGGCAGAGGTTCAAGGACTTCAATGGGCAACCCATGGTTCCTGCCTACCAGCATGTTGTGCTGACTCGACTCTATCTTCCTGAATTATAGGAGACAAACAGGAGGAGGGAAGAACACAGCAGCATCATGAGATATGAAAGTCAAAATTTAAGGTAAAACAGTTCTTCAGGACTGGGAGTGGGAGGTAGTGGGAGCTGCAGATAAAGAGGGAAGGGAGTGGATGGGATGGGGAGAGCAGCGGGATGGTGAGGTATGGATACGTGGACACAGGTGATGGATGCAACTTGGTTGGGCGATGAGAGGGATGAATCCAGTTGGGAGCTGGAAGGCGGAGTGGTTAGGTGGAATGGAAGGGAGGTGTATGGGCAGAAAATGGAGTAAGGAGATGGGTAGTAAGGTTATTTCAAACTGGAGAACTCAATGTTACATCTTCCAGGTGGTAGGCTTGCCAGGCAGATGAGCTGTTGTTCCTCAAATTTGCGGTCTGCCTCACCAAGGCAACAGAGGAGGCCAGGGGTGATAATGTCGGAAAGGGAGTGGGAAGGGGAATTCAAATGGGCGGTGACTGGGAGGTCAGGTTGGCCCCTGCAGGCCCGGCTGTGATGCTCGGTGAAATGTGCACTTAGTTTATGTTCGGTCTCCCCAGTGTAGAAAAGACCACATCGGGAGCATCTGATGCAGTAAGCTCAGTTGGAAGAAAGGCAGGTGAACCTCTGTCTAACCTGCAAGTACTGTTTGAAACCCTTTAAGGAGGTGGAGGAGGTGGTGTGCCAGCAGGTGATGCATCTTTTGCGGTTGCAGGAGAAGGTACCTGAGGGTTATGGGGGAGATTGGTGTGGAGTGTGGCAGGATAACGATGGGGACAGTCTTGTGGGAGATGTGCCAGGTGGTGGGATCCAAACCTAGTTTCCTGCATCTGGTGCACCCGATGTGGTCTCACTGCATCAGGAAGACCAAATGTAAATGAAGTGAATGATTTGAGAGTATTGCAGTCAGGCTTCTAAGGGCTGACCTGACCTCCCAATCACTTCGTATTTCAATTCTCTCCCCCCACCCCCCGCCAATCCCTTTCTGACATGGCCATCCTTGGCCTCCTCCATTGCCACAATGAACCAAACCAAAAACTGGAGGAACAAGACCTCATATGTCACTTGTGCAACCTCCACCCCGGGGACTCAACATTGAATTCTCCAATTTCAAATAACCTTCCTTCTAATCCTATGATTCCCTTCCCAGGCCTTCCCCTCCTTGCCTTCATCTGATCAACACTTGATCCAGCTACCAACTGGATTCAGTCCCCCCATCACCAACCGGCTGATACCCTTTATCTGTGTTCACTTATGCCCATCTCGCCACTCTGCCTCCTCCTCCTTCACCCGCCCCTTTATCTATAGATCCTTTTACTCCTAACCCCAGTCCTGATGAAGAGTTATATCCTAGGCGTTGACTTCTCAACTTCTTGACGCTGCCTTGATTATTCTGTTCTTCCAGTCTCCTGCGTGTCTATTTTGGATTCAAAGATGCTGTATTTTTTTAATTGTCTTCTTGTGGAATAGGCAGGAGAGAGGAAATGCGGTCCACATGTTTTTATCCAATAGTTTTGAAGGGCTGAATGGCTTTCTTATATTACTGTGAAACCAGCTAGAGTTGCAGTAAGGGTTCCTTCTTTTTAACCATGGAGATGCTTAGTGCCCAGCAGTACTTTTGATTAATGTTACCTATACATTAACAGCACAAGCTTGAATGTTGTCCAGATTTGATACTTTAGTACCTTAGGAGGTTACTCATTGTTCTGAACATTATATAATCTTCACAGAACATCCCCACCTCTGATCGTATGACAGAGGGAAAGACATTGATCAAGCATCTGATGATGTTTGTGCCGAAGAAGCTATCCTGCGATTGCCCACAGAGATATCCAGGGACTGAGAGGATTGATGTCCACCAGCCCCATTGTGTTCTGACTGATCCAACCAGTGGGGAGTTTACAACTGATTCCCATCAAGTTCAATTTTGTTCAGTCTCCTTGACACCTTGCTCAGTCAATTACCGCCATGATATCAGGGCCAATCACACTGATGGTGTGTTCATATCTTTTGTTCATATCAATTGACCAAGATATATGTGTGGGGAGCGTTTCCTTCTCTCAGATGGTAGTGAGGGTTGGGACCAGACAGTTAGGGGAGGCTACATCACTGAAATGTTTGGGGGGTGCGAGTGGGTGTCAATGGATTTTGACACATCTGAGAGTCGAGGGCTGCAAAGAGTTGGGCATTAAAGAGAAATTGCGTCCAAAATCTTCTCTACTTTGATATTGATTGTCCCTAAGATATCACGGCTAACTTCCTCAAGTTCCCAGTATTCATGCATTTCTCCACGGTAACCGTAGAGTAGAAATATTCATTGAGGACTTCACCCATCTCTTATCGTTTCACACGGACTTGTCCACTTTGATCTTTGAGGGGTTTTATTTTCTCTGGAGCTATTGCTTTTTCTTTTAATTTATTTAAAGTACGTTTTTGGATTCATCCTAATCTTCTCGGCCAAGCCTCCTTATTGCCCCCTTTTCACCCGACTGATATCCTTCTTAAATAGATTCCTGTATCTCTTATATACATCCAGGGGTTCCCTTGATCCAAGCCGCTTGTACCTGAATCTGTGGACTGGTTTTGTCCCTCTCCATAACTCTTTGAAGATTAATATAACTGTGGTTACTGTCCCAAAGTGCTCCCCCACTATTAACTCAGTCACCTGTCGTGCCCTATCTCCTAAGAAAATTTTGAATTTTGCCCCTTCCCGAGTAGGACACTCTATATACTGCTTGAGGAAACTTTCCTGACGCATTTACAGATTTTATCTCATCAAATCCCTTAACGCTCAGGCAGTTCCAGTCCATGTTAGAAAAAGAAATCACCAATTAGGATAACCCTATTGCTCCTGCAGGTCTCCCTTCTCTCCCTGCATATTTGTTACTCTCATTCCGGTTGACTATTTGGGGGCAGATAGTACAACCCCAATGACGTCACTATCCCCTTCCTATTTCTTACCTCCACCCACAAAGCCTCACTGGGTGATCCATCAGTTATTTTATCTCTGATTACTGCTGTTGTACTCCCCTTAATCAGAAGTGCAACTCCCCTCCCCTCCTTCCACCATCTCTGTCTTGTGTAAAGCACATGTAACCTGACACATTAAGCGGTCAGTCCTATCCATGACTTCGCCATGTTTGTGTAATGGCTATAATATACCAGTCCCACCTATCTATCCATGCCCTGAGTTCATTGGCCTTACCTGGAGCCTTTTTGCATTGAAATAGATGCAATTTAATCCAAAAGGCTGTACTTTCTCTTTGTCGTTTTCCAGTTTAATCTCACTGATTTCGGATTACTGTATCTCCTTTCAGCCTCGCACTTGCTTCCCTGCTCCTGAGCATACCACCTCCTGCCAATCTATTTTAAACATTCCCTTGTAACAACAGCAAAACTGGCCGCCAACATATTGGTGCCCCCTTCAGTGCAAGTCTCAGACGGTAATCTCCCTGTCAGGAGGTTACCACTGTCAAGGTTGTTTTTAAAAAAATGTTTCTCGTAGCGCTCTGCAATCACGCTGCCGGGCCTCGTCCCTATTTCTACGGGTATCATTTGTGCCAACGTGCGTAATGATTTCTGGCTGATCAACCTCCCCCTTGAGAATGTTCTGCAGCCACTTGGAGACATCCTGGACCCTAGCACCTGGGAGGTAACCCACCATCCTGGATTCCCGTTTGTGGCCACATAATCTCCGATCTGTCCCTCTTTAACAATCGACCCTCCTATCTCGAACCTCCTGTTTACCTTTACCCTTTCCCGCTGTGCCCCATAGCCAGTGGTAGTACCACCAACCTGGCTACTGCTGCTTTCCCCTGAGCGGTCATCGCCCCCAACAATCCGAAATGGTCTACTTGTTTTCGAGAAGAATAGCCACAGGGGATTCCTGCACTCCCTGCCTAGAGTCACCCATCTATTCTCGTCACAAATTCTGTTATCTGTATTTGTCAGTGAGAGAAACTATTGTCTTCAGTTCAATTGCAGTCTCCTTTCATTACCCATGAATTGCAGACCACTCCCTCACAAACATCTGCGAACAAGACTGTGCACAACCTCGAGATCCCTTTTTGCACTGAACTGATTTATGTATCGTGTTATCTCTGTTACCAAGCCTGTCCACTACCAGCTCCTAATGTCCCCCATCTTCATCTCTGTGTCAGTGCTGTTGCTGAACAAACCATTGGCTGCACGTTGGTAAAATTTAGACTTAATGTTTCAAGCTCTCTGCTGACCACTTTTCCAATTACAAATATTTCAGTCACAGAATTGTTCTTGTCTCGGACATTACTTCATGATTAGGACATTGTATGAATGTAGGAATGTCGCTGGATGCATTTCAGAAGCAAAGCCTATTAAACGAAAGATATTGTTTCAAGTGATTTGTTTCACGTCCGACCACAGCTGATGACAGAACTTCAATACAAAATGATAAGAATTGGAATAAAAGTGATTTTCACGAAAACAACCACAAAATCAACACTTTGTCTGAAAACCTTCCTGTTTTACTGATCACCTTCGATAAAAAAAATCTAATGTTATTACCCGGTGTGGGTTAAGTGAGACTTCGGCCCTGTGACAATGTGCTTGACTTTATATTGGCTTGTGGAATGGCCTCACAATCAGGGCAATTATGATGGTCACCAAATGCTGCCCTTGGCAGAGATGCCAACATCCCACGAAATAACAAAAATGAAGGTGAAACCAAATCAAGGAAGATACTGAAAATCTAAAATTATAGAAAGAAATGCAAAGAAATGAACAGAAAGTGATGGGAAACTTTCCTGAACAGAAAGCAGCTGGAAAAGAAGGTGATTGATACCATTGACAGGGAAGTCTGCTTTGAAGGGGCGAAGGAATCAATAGAGAAAGAGATATAGAAGAAAAAAGAGCAAACAAAGAGAATGATGATCAGCTGGGCTGGAAATAAAATGTGAGATTCACCTCATTTATTTCTCGCTTATCCCATCTTCCTGAATATCATACCCTTGTAAATACAGGTATACCCCCCGCTTTTCAAAAGTTCGCTTTTCGCCACTTCCCTTTCCGAATGACCTCCATCAGACCCTTGTTTTGCTAACCAAAAGAAATCCGAAGAGGATTTTCACTTTTACGAAGAAAGGCAAATTTTTTCCCATACAAATTAGTGCGACTGCTCTTTACACCATATCGTAGGAACACTTTACTTACAGATAGCGAGGGAAACCTGTATTAATCTAAGATCATGTTTAAAGCGATTTGGCACCCCTGTCTTCCCTGAGTGTGGTCATCTTCTTATATTCATTAATGGGATATGGGTATCTCTGACTGCCAACATTAGTCCACTTTCCCAGTTGCTCTTGAGAAGACCGTGAGCCACTGCAGTCCACGTGTTTGATCTGATTTGATTTGATTTAATTTAATCAAATGTACAATGGAAAGGTTCTTTTGCAAAGAGTGCAGGCAGATGATAGTAAATAAGAAAGCAGAGATCATAGGGTACTTAGAGTGAGGCATACAAGGTTACAGCTTCACAGGAAGTGGGCAAAGCAAGATCGATCTTAGCAAGATTAATATTATATGAAAAGTTAGAGATGTTAATTCGTCAGTCTAATACTGGGAGGGAAGGAAGTGTTCCTGAGCATATTGGTCCATGTTTTCAAGCCACTGTGTCTCCTCCCTGTTGTAAGAGGTTGTAGGAGATCATTACTGTTTTGGAAGAGATCTTTGATGTTGCCAGCCTTTCTGCGACAATGACAAGTATAAATGGATGGAAGGCTATCTTCTGTGATGGTCATGGCTGTTCACACAACCGTCTGTAGTTTCGTATGATCCTGGGCAGAGTAGTTACCATGTAAGTCCATTATGCACCCGAATATAATGCTTTGAGTTGCCAGTATCGAGAGCACTGGGAGACGGCCTGTTCCAAAATAGTTAGATGTAACAATTGGCTGTTAAATGGATACCCACATTCTGGTTGCTGTTTTGACAACAATTTAAATTTAACCAATAAATTTAAATTCTGTCCACGATACCAAATCCTAGTTGAGTTAATTGTATCGCCAACACCGAACCAATGAGCCATCACCTGCTTCAAACGAATAGAGAAGCCATCACTGTCACAACGAAGGAGAAAGAGGCAGAAACAAAGGGAAGGAGAGAGAGAGAGAACGCAGCGAGGGATATAGATGGACAGTCAGTGAAAGAGAGAATGGAAACAAAACAAGGAAATAAGCAGTCACATGGGCAGGGAGCAGGGAAGTGAGATACAAAGCACATAGGGAGCTGGGGGTGGGGAATTGGAGGTGCTGGGGGTGAGGACCAGAGAGATCTGGGAGTGAACACTGGTGGGAGCTGGGAAGAGGGAGGTGAGGGTTTATTTTGACCTGTACCAAGATGTCCAGACAGATCATAGTAAGCAATGATGTACAGAACAATGGCTGTAAAACATGTCTGGGAGGCATACAGGTTACGCTGCACAGGGTGTTCGCTAGGCGAGATCAACATGTACAAGATCAGCATTATCTGAGATTAAAGAATCCATTCATCAGTCTAATAACAGCCGGGAAGAAGCTGTTACTGAACCTGCTAATCTGAGTTTTCAAGCTTATATACCTTTTCGACTGATGGAAGAGGTTGTGGGAGATCTTCACAGGCATGTGATGGGTCTTTGGTAATGTTAGATCTAAGAAAATTCGAGTACAGGAAAAGGCTATTCGGCGGTCCAAGCCTGCGCTGATCCAGATCCTCTATCTAATTCCGTCGCCTATTTTCTAAGGGTCTGTGTCCCTTTGCTCCTGCCCATTCTTGTATCTTTTCAGAAACAGCTTAAATGGAGCACCACTGGTCACAGTTCTCCATTTTCAGAAACTCCCTTCCCCTTCTATGCTCTGTCCCCTATTGCCCAGCCAGTTCTTTATCCTTGTAGCCAGCACACCCTGGACACCATGTGACTTCACTTTCTCCATAACACGACCATGGGAAAACTTATCAAACGCCTTCCTGAATTCCATGTCCATGACATCTACTGCCCCTCCCTCATCAATCAACTTTGTCACTTCCTCAAAGAGTTCGATTAAGTTGGTAAGACATGACCTTCCCAGCATTAACCATGTTGCCTCTCATTAATAAGACCATTTTCATTCAAATGAGAATAAATCCTATTCCTCAGTATCTTGTCTAGCAACTTCCCTATCCCTGATGACAAGCTCACTGGTCTATAATTAACTGGATTATTCATGCCACCCTTTGAAAACAAGGGGATTAAAAACTTTCCAGTCCTGAAGAAGGGCTTATGTCCGAAACATCGATTCTCCATCTCATTTGATGCTGCCTTACCTGCTACACTTTTCCAGCAAAGCATTTTTAAGCTACAGGACCTCAGTTGTGTTCAAGGATGCTACAAAGATATCTGTTAATGCCCCAGCTATTTCCTCTCTCCCTTTCCTCAGTAATCTTGGATAGATGTTAGCAGCCTTTCTATGGCAACGAGCCTTGTAAATAGAGTCAATGGTTGGGAGATTGGAGCCCGTCATAGTCTGGGCTGTGAACACAATCTTCTGTAGTTTCCTATGGTCCTGGGCAGAGTGTTACAGTACCAGGCCACTACGCACCCGGGCAGTACGTTCACAATAGTGCATCTGTAGAAGTAGTACATGCTAAACATCCTGAGCCAAGTGAGGAAGGAGAGACGTTGTTGAGCCTTCTTGACTGTCACACCTATGTGAGAAATCCAGGGTAGGTTGTCAGTTATCATCACTCCGAGGAACCTGATGCTCTGCGCTTCCTCAACCATTGTTGTAGATGATGGCGTGTTCCTCCCCATTCTTTCTGAAGTCAATGATCAGTTCCTTACTATTGCCGAATTTGAGAGTTATTATCATTACACCATGCCACCAAGTCCTCGATCTCCTTTCTGTATTCTGACTCATCGTTGTTTGATATCCCTCCTGATTTGGTGATGTCATTGGCGAACTTGTAGCTGGCGTTGTTTAGAATTTGGCAACACAGCTGCATGTGTACAGGGAGTACAGTAGGGGGCTGAGGGCACAGCCGTGGGTGTACAGGGAGTATAGTATGATGCTGAGGGCACAGCCATGGGAATACAGGGAGTACAGTTGGGGGCTGAGGACGCAGCCATGGGAGTACAGGGAGTACAGTAGGGGATGAGGGCACAGGCGTGGGAGACAGGGAGTACAGTAGGGGGCTGAGGGCACAGCCGTGGGTGTACAGGAATTACAGTAGGGGGCTGAGGGCACAGCCATGGGTGTACCGAGAGTACAGTAGAGATCTGTGGGCACAGCCGTGGATGCACAGGGAGTACAGTAGCGGGACTGAGCTCACAGCCGTGGGAATACAGGGAGTACAGTTGGGGGCTTAGGACGCAGCCGTGAGTGTACAGGGAGTATAGTATGAGGCTGAGGACACAGCCATGGGAGTACTGTAGAGGGCTGAGGGCACAGCGGTGGGTGTACAGGGAGTACAGTAGGGGGCTGAGGACACAGCCGTGTGTGTACAGGGAGTACAGTTGGGGGCTGAGGGCACAGCCGTGGGTGTACAGGGAGTACATAGGGGACTGAAGGCACAGCCGTAGGTGTACAGGGAGTACAGTAGAGGGCTGAGGGCACAGCCGTGGATGCACAGGGAGTACCGTAGGGGACTGAGGACACAGCCGTGGGTGTATAGGGAGTACAGTAGAGGGATGAGGGCACAGCCGTGGATGCACAGGGAGTACAGTAGGGGACTGAGGACCCAGCCGTGGGTGTATAGGGAGTACAGTAGGGGGCTGAGGACACAGCCGTGGGTGTATAGGGAGTACAGTAGGGGTCTGAGGGACACAGCCGTGGGTGTATAGGGAGTACAGTAGGGGGCTGAGGACACAACCGTGGGTGTACAGGGAGTACAGTAGGGGTCTGAGGACACAGCCGTGGGTGTATAGGGAGTACAGTAGAGGATTGAGGGCACAGCTGTGGATGCACAGGGAGTACAGTAGGGGACTGAAGACACAGCCATGGATGCACAGGGTGTACAATAGGGGGCTGAGGACACAGACGTGGGTGTACAGGGAGTACAGTAGGGGGTTGAGGGCACAGCCATGAGAGTACAGGGAGTACAGTAGGGGGCTGAAGGCACAGCCGTGGGTGTATAGGGAGTACAGTAGGGGGCTGAAGTCACAGCCATGGGATTACAGGGAGTACAGTAGGGGGCTGAGGGCACAGCCGCATGTGTACAGGGGGTACAGTAGGGATTTGAGGACACAGCTGTGGGAGTACAAGGAGTACAGTAGCGGGCTGAGTGCATAGACATGGGTGCACAGGGCATACAGTTGAGGCTGAAGGCAAGGCTGTGGTATACAGGGAGTAGATTGAGGGCTGAGGGACACAGCCGTGGGTGTATAGGGAGTACAGTAGAGGGATGAGGGCACAGCCGTGGGTGTACAGGGACTACAGTACGGGGCTGAGGGCACAGCGTGCATGTACAGGGAGTACAGTAGGGGCTGAGGACATAGCCACGGGATTACAGGGAGTACAGTATGGGGCTGAGGGCACAGCCGTGGGTATACAGGGAACACAGTTGGGGGCTGAGGACGTAGCCATGGGAGTACAGGGAGTACAGTAGAGGGCTGAGGGCACAGCCGTGGGATTAGAGGGAGTACAGTAGGGGGCTGAGGACACAGACGTGGGTGTACAGGGAGTACAGTAGGGGATTGAGGGCACAGCCGTGGGTGTAGAAGGAGTATAGTAGGGAGCTGACTGCACAGATGTGGGTGTACAGGGCGTACAGTTGGGGATGAAGGCAAAGCTGTGGTATGCAGGGAGTAGAGTGGGGGCTGAGGACACAGCCGTGGGTGTACATGGAGTGCAGTAGGGGGCTGAGGACACTGCTGTGGGTGCACGGGGAGTACAATAGGGGGTAGAGAACACATCCTCCAGAAGTTCCAGTGTTGTGTTTTATTGTGGAGAATGTGCAGATACCTAGCTTCACAGATTGTCACCTGTGTGTCAGAAACCGGGGATCTTGTTACAGAGGGTGGAGCCGTGATCAAGGTCACGGAGTTTTAAGATCAGCCTGGAGGGGATAATGATGTTGAAGGTAGAGCTGTAGTCAATGACCAGGAGTCTGGTGTAGGCATCCTTGTTGTCCAGATGTTCCATGGATGAAGGCAGGGCAGGTATTTGGCATCCGTTGTGGACCCGTTACATCAGTCGGCAACAATGAATCAGAATCTGAGAACATTAGACTGGAATGTTACAGCAATGGATCACAATCTGTGAACATTAGACTGGAATGTTATAAGAACGGACAGGAGTTTAAACAGTGATGTTTGGTTTCTTTCTACATATTATGATCGAAGGTCATTATCGTGGCGGATCAAATAAGCACTTTACATTATTCAATATTTTTATTAACCAATCCTGGCTTTTGTTAGCGTACCTGTTAAGTCTCACTGTTCAGTCAATAATTCTATAAATCATGTTTGACAGTAATACTGTTCTTTCATTCATTCTACCGTCCTTGCCACTGTTATTGTTTCTGCTAAGACTCTGAATCCAGATATTCACTTGACAAACCACTACTAAATTGTTAAATCACTCTCTCCCTCCTTGCTTCTGGCAGTGTTACTCATGGGTTGCTATGTTGACTTGCTCAGTTACAGCTGTGAACCATGATTCCTTGTATCACTGCACTTGCTATCTAAATATTGAAAGCATTGAGGTCACTATCTTCTGTTCCGGTTACAAACTGCATTTCCTTCCTCTGACTCCATCTCGTCCCCGGCATATATCTGAAGCTGAAATAGACAAATGACAACAATTCCCAGTAATTGCAAAACACTGGGATAGTCTGCTCAGATCCCCATGCTGGGCAGAGAGTCCAGTTTACTGAGTAATACACTGGCATAGTCTGCACAGCTCTCCATGCTGGCCAGATGGTCCAGTGAACTGAGCAAAACACTGGGATAGTCTTCACAGCTCTCCATGCTGGGCAGATAGCCCTAAATACTGAGCAATATACTAGCATAAGCTGCGCTGCTCTCCATGCTGGGTAGTCTACTTGTCGCAGTGTATAGTTTCTGCGTTTGTTCTGTGAGGCAAATTCAGAATTTAGTGGAACAAATCTTTTCAGCTGATCTGGCAATGCCATTATTCAATGTTCTCATTCTTGTGACTTGAGCCGCCAAGGTCTCACTGCTCCAGATAGACCCACTCCCTTGTTTCTTTTTTCTCATATTTCAGCAACATACTCTGTTTCTGTATAAATTGCCCATTTCTAACTTTAATGTGAATATCTCTGTCCATTTCTATCTATCTCTGGCCTTGGGTTTTGGTTGTGTATCAAATACTGGAATTATCATGTTCAGAAATAATGTGATGGTGTGTGTCAGGCGATTGTTCACTTCCCGCTGTGTCCCATGTGTTACTCCATGGACAGGGGAGTGTGTGATGGGCTGTTGTTCACTTCTTGGTGTGCCCCTTGAGGTGCTTCATGAAGAGGTGTGCGTGTGTTTGTGCAGGGCAGTTGTTCACTTCCCAGTGTGTCCCACGTCGTCCTCCATGTTGGAGAGCGGTATGTGTATTGGACTGTTGCTGGTGCATCCCATGTGCTGGTCCATGGACAGGGGGTTGTGTTTCGGGTTGCTATTCACTTCCCGGTGTGTCCCAAGTGGTGCTCCATGTTGGACAGGGAGTTTCAGCATCTTTGACTCATGCCTTTTAAATTTGGTCTGTGCCTGTCCACCGAACACCTGTGTTTGTCCCTCACAGCTGATCGCTTGGTCAGAAACACGAGGAGGGCCCTGCAGTATAATTATAAAGGAGTAGATATCTCACTTTTAGTGGAGTGAAGTCTGATTGTCCCTTGTTATTGAAAAGTTAGTGGAGTGGAGCGGCTGGGGATGGTTTGCTGGAGGTTGTGCTGTGAGCAACCTCATCCATTCAGGGAGCCCAGAAGATTTGGTGACCCAACTCTGGATGGAGAATGGGGACTGCAGTCACAGCATCAGTGTCTGTAACATGAACAACAAATGGAGCAGAGGCTGCAGAGCGTGGACGCTCTGAATCCACGGACTGGGTGTGTGTGGGGAAAGGGATCTGCCAAATCTGTCTGTGTCTTAATGTGAGCACAGGCTCTCACTCTCATCCTTAAACATACACTCTCGCACGTGCACACTCTCTCACACACACACACACACACACACATACACACACACACACACATACACACACACACACACACACACACTCCGCATCTCTCGCACAGACAGACCTATCAATCTGGGAGGCTAATTTGCATTTGCAGATTTATATTTGTGGATAGATTTTATTTTGTTCAAAACAACATTCAATTTGTACGCAGTCAATCATTGTGGCATTTTATTGTATCCCTTGACGTGCTTCATGAAGCGGTGTGTGTTTGTGGGTGCAGGGCAGTTGTTCCCTTCCCAGTGTGTCCCACGTCGTGCTCCATGTTGGACAGCGGTGTGTGTATTGGACTGTTGCTGGTGCATCACATGTGGTGCTCCATGGACAGGGGGTTGTGTTTCGGGTTGTTGTTCCCCTCCCGGTGTGCCCCAAGTGATGCTCCACGTTGGACAGGGAGTTTCAGCATCTTTGACTTATACCTTTAAAACTTGGTCTGTGCCTGTCCACTGAACACTTGTGTTTGTCCCTCTCAGCTGATCGCGTGGTCAGAAACACGAGGAGGACCCTGAAGTATAATTTCCTGCTTTGGAAATAAAACCGTTATGACTCAGGGTAAAACACGTCGACTCTACACAAGACCTTCCATGATTTGTGCATGGAAGGTCACATCTTAGCAAACATCATAGAATTCTTTGAGGAATGACAAAGTTGATAGTGGAGAAAGGGCTGTAGATGTCATATACATGGACTTCAGTAAGGCGTTTAATGACATAGACTGATGGAGAAAACGACGTCGCAGGGTTCCATGGTGTACTAACTAGGTGGATTAGAGAACTGGCTGGGCAACAGAAGACAGAGAGTAGTAATCGAAGGGAGTTTCTCAAAATGGACAACTGTTCTTTGTGGTGTTTCACAGGGATCCGTGCTGGGACCAATGTTTGTTGTGATGTACTTACATGATCTGAAGGAAGGTATAGGTGGTCTGATTAGCAAGTTTGCAGATGACACAAAGATTGGTAGAGTAGCAGAAAGTTGAGGGGACTGTCAGAGAACACAGCTGAATGTAGATAGATTGGAGAGTTGGGTGGAGAAAGGGCAGATGTGAGGTGATGGAATTTGGAAGATCCAATTCGAGAGGGAATTATACAGTAACTGGAAAAAGCCCTAAGGAAAATTGATATACAGAGAGATCTGGGTGTTCAGGTTCATTGTTTGCTGAAAGTGGCATGTCGACAGAATGATCAAGAAGGCATACAGCATACTTTCCTTCCTGCATTCCAACAATTTATGAAGTGGAGAACCACAGACCAGTTAACTCGTCACCCACAGGAGGGAATCGGTTGGAATCTATTGCGTACAAGAGTAGGCAGGCCATATTACAGTTGTATAGGTCTTTGGTTCGGCCACATTCAGAATACTGCAGACAGTTCTGGTTGCCACATTACTGAAAGGATCTGGATGCTTTGGAAAGAGGGAAGAGGATTTTCACCAGAATGTTACCAAGGATGGAGAGAACAATCTATAAAGAGAGATTTGATAGATTAGGATTATTTTCATTCGAAAGACGGAGGTTGAGCGAGGACTTGATTGAGGCTTACAAAATCATGAGAGATGTAAACAGGGTGGGTAGCAAGAAGCTTATTCAGAGAGTGGGGGAGTCAGTTACTAGGGGTCAAGAATTCACGATGAAAGGGGAACAGCTTACTGGGGATATGCTGCAAAAGTTCTTTGCACAGAGGGTTATTGGTGCTGGGATGCGTTGCCAGCGGAGGTGGTAGAGGCGGGGACGAAAGCGTCATTTAATACGTATCAAGACAAATACGTGAATGGGCAGGGAGCAGAGAGATACAGAACCTTAGAAAATAGGCAACAGATAAAGATAGAGGCTCTAGATTGACAGTCTTAGCGGTCTGACGGGCCTGTTCCTGTGCTGTGATTTTCTTTGTTATTTCTAAATACTAGCGAAAAGCGTCTGTTCATCCTTGAAAGGAAAATGAAACCAAGATCAAATGTGGCACAGCGAATGTGTGGATATGAGAATTTATTGTAGAGAACATAAAAATGACAAGGAGACAAAACAGTGACATTGCGTCTGTCTTCAAAGAGGAAGATCCAGAAAATCTCCGAGAAATACCAAGTCGCCATGGGACCTTTGTAACTAAAGAGTAAAATCATCATATACAGTTATGAGGTAGTATTTGGAAACAGAACTGGGATGAGGATTGATCAGTCTGACAGACCGGATATAATTCAAACTGAAATTTCAGAGAAAACACCAATACACATGTTGATTCCAAAGGGGGCCACTGTATTTCTCTGTATTCACTTCGGAAGGTTCTAAATGCATTCTAATGATTTACGAAGGGAAGAAGTGGGAGAGTAGAGGACTACAGGCCAGTTGGTTGTCATGCACAGTAGGTAATCTGTTGCAACCTATTGTAAGGAAGATCTTATTGGACACTTATTGGACAAGTAATAGCAAATGTCAAGAGAGTTGTTCTGCATTTATGAAAGGGAAGTTATAATTTGCAATTTTTCTCTAGAAGATATCTCTTGTAGATGTAAAGAGTAGTGAATCAGTGAATGTGGTACAGTCAGATATTCAGGAGGAGGTTTAATCAGCACACACAGTAAGTTATCAGAAAACATTAAAGCAAAGTGCATTGGGAGGAACATATGCAAACAGGGGAAGGTAAGCATTAGAGAAACTATTGGAGAACATAAGTGGCTGTAGAAGGTTATTTGTATCGTCAATTGTCACAGATGAGGTACCAGAAGATCGGAGGCTTGCGAACTTGGTGCGATTATTGACAACACTTAAGAAGGATGGTAAGGAAAATCTAGTGAGCCAGACTTCAGTGGAGGGCAAGCTGTTGATAAGGATTATGAGGCACAAAGTTTGCATGAATTTTGAAAAGCAAGGACTGATAAGTGATAGGCCACATGGATCGAAGCATGGAAAGTCGTGTCTCACTAAATTAACTGAGTATATTTGAAGAAGTGACTAAGAGGATTCATTGAGGCAGATGTGTATATTGTTGGTATGGACTTCAGTAAGGCAGTTTCCAACTTCCTGCATGGTAGATTGGTTGACAAGTTTAGTTCATATGGAATACAGGGAGAACTAGCCATATGTATACAGAATTAGCCCGAAGGCAGGAGACAGAGGGTGGTGGTGAAGGATTGTTTTTCGAAAAGGAGGGTTGTGACCATTGGTGTGCTGCAACGGTTGGTGCTGGCTCCACTGGTTTTTACTATTCACAGAAATCATTCGGATGTGATCATTGCAACAATAGTTGCTACGTTTACAGATGGAACCCAAAATGATGGTGGAGTGGACAGCAAAGAAGGTTTACCTCAGAGTACAATGGAATCTTGATCAGACGGGCAGATGGGCTGATAATTGGCAGGTGGTTTTTAATCTAGATAAATGGGAGGTGCTGCAGTTTGGAAATGCAAATCAGGGCAGGGCATGTACACTTCATGCTAACGTCCTGGGGAGTGTTGCTGAACAAAGAGACCTTGGAATGCAGGTTCATAGTTTCTTGAAAGTAGAGTCACAGTTGGGTAGTATAGTGAAGAAGGCATTTGGTATGCTTGCCTTTATTGGCCAGTGCTTTGAATATATGAATTGGGTGGTCATGTTGCTGCTGTACAGCACATTACTTTGGCTATTTTTGGTGTACTGCATTCAATTCTCGTCTCCTTCCTTTTGGAAATATATTGTGAAACATGAAGGGAGTCAGTAAAGATTTACAAGGATTTTGCCAGGATTGGAGCGATAGGGAGAGTGCGAGTAGATTGCGTTCTCACAAACTTTGATGATTGGGTTATTTTATTCTTGTAGCGTGAGGGGCATATATAGTGTGCATAGCCAAGGGCTTTTTTCCCCAAAGCTAGAGGCCATGGATTTCCGATGAGAGGGAAAAGATTTAAAAATGACTTAAGGATCAACTTTTTCCCACAGAGGATGTTGCATGTGTGGAATGAGCTGCCAGAGGAGGTGGTGGAGGCTTTTGCAATTATAACGTCTAAATGATATTGGAATGGGTACATTAAGAGGAAGGGCTTACATCAACATTGGCCAAATGCAATTAGTTTAATTTGGGATATCCCATCAGCATGGGCGAGTTAGACTGAAGCTTCTTATTCTGTGCTGTACATCTCCGAGACTCTGACTCTATCTGACCTTGCACCAATATTGTATTAATTCATCATTCCCGGACATGCTAACCTATGTTGCGAGATATGATCGAAATGTCTTCATTTCAGCATTCTGAAACCTGCAAACACATCCTTCCATAACACTGACTCAGAGTCTCTCTCCCTCTGTCTATTTCCCAAATCCCTCCTATTTGTTGGTGTTTAAACTGCTTCCCCACCATCTAGTTTTAATTGTCCAGTTTCAATGTAAATAACTGTCCTATATCTTTTCTTGTCCTTGAATGTTGCTCACTCAAGAGCATCAGCTTCCAACACTAAGAAGCTTAGAAAGTGTTCAAAAAAGCATTGCTTGCGTTTTCTTTGACTTCCCAGTGTCCTGCCCTGTGCTCCATGTTGGATAACGGGGTTTTAACAGTTTCGAGGTCCAACTTTGTAACTTGCTCTGTTCCTATTCATTGAATGCCTGTGTTAATCACTCTCTGCTGCTCATGTGCTCAGTAACATGAGGAATCCTCACAACTGTTAGTGATTCAGACCAGGCTTCTCATTTGCCTTTGACTAACATTTGACTTAACTCTAGTTTTTGTACGTTCGTGGAAATGCTGGGGATGGTTTCCTGGAGGCTGTGTTTTAAGCTGCTGTGGAAATTCAGGAAGACCAGAGGCTGTGGTGATCCAAAACTGGATGAAACATGGTGACTGTAGTTCCAGCATCTGGATCTGCAACATGACCAACAAATAGAGCAGAGGCTGCAGACAGGGGAATCTCTGTAAAATGTAATGAGGGAATTACAATCAGATCAGCCATGGTTTTGAAGAATGTTGGAGCAGGATTGAATGACTCGCTCATGCAACTTATTCAGATGTTTCTTTTAGTTCAATTCCTCTTCTCTCCCAGTGTCCCAGACTGGTGGGTAGTGAGTCACCTCCTCCTGTTTATGGGGAACATAAATCTGGGCCTCACTAGCCTCCAGATTTCCCTGTATCCCAGAATCGAGCAGTTGAGTGACTGCCTCCTGTTTCTCCCTGTTCCTGAGCAGCAGTTTGAATGCTCTGAATGATGTCACAAGGTTAAGAAAGGACTTGATAACAGGGAATTTCAATCTTGGAGCAGCATTACACAAAGGTATCTAGAAACGTCTCCACCAAACATTTTGTGCAGCTAGTCTGTTATTTTATTCCTGTCTCCTTTTATAAACAGGGTGAAACAGATACAACAGTGCAGTTTTCTGACAATACTCCCTCATATAGGGAAGACAGATTTAAAAAAATGAAAGATTTATGATCTATACCTCAGCAACTCTCATTCATTCCATCCAAACCTAGTAAATGTTCCCTTTTATTGTGTTATGTAAAATGATGTAAGGAACTGGTTAACTGAACCTATTTGTTTGGTGACTGTGACTAATGTCAGTCTCCATGGATTCTAATTATCCCAGTGGAGAGTTTCCATCTTTTAATGATAAAAGGGTTTCGATTCAATATGTTATCCCATAGTATGGGCGGGAGCATCACCGATAGCACTAACAGGGATCGGCTGCTCCAGAGAGAGGGAGAGATCAGAAACTGAGAACATTAGACTGGACAGTTCCAACAGTGGATCAGAATCTGAGAATGTTATACTGGAATGTTACAACAATGGATCAGAATCTGAGAACAATAGATTGGAAAATTCCAACAATGGATCAGAATCTGAGAACAAAAGATTGGAAAATTCCAACAATGGACAGGGGTTTATCCTATTATGTTTGGATGTTTTCTACATACTCTTGGTGGCCGTTATCATTCCGGATCAAATATGTACTTCACATTATTCAATGTTTTTATTATTCTATCCTGGCTATTGTTGGTGTCTCTGGTAAGTTTCACTGTCGATTTATCATTTGCATTAACCATGCGCGACTGTATTAATGTTCTTTTCATTTACTCTGTAAGTATTCACGCTCCAAACCACATCAAACAACAGTGAACTTGTGCATTCTTTCTCTCCTTCTTTAGTTCTGGTACTGGGCCTTGTTGGTTGACCTATGCACTTTCTGGTATGAACTAGGATTCATTGCATCATTGGCCTTGCCATTTTAATATTGAAAGCTTGGAGGTCACTCTGTTCTGGATGCAAACTCCATTTCCTTCCACTGACTCCATCTCATCCCTGGCCAATAACTGAGGCTGAAACAGACGAGTCACAACTACGGTGATCCCTTTGGCCACAAGCTGATTACTGACACCATATCCTGACCATTCCTAATTTTAACTATTGAGAACTGCAGAATATACTTCACTGGTTCATCCCATCTGCTGTTTGAACCTTCAGCTATGAAACACAGTCTTAATAAAGCCAATAATCTGCTGTTGCTTAACCAAATCTGAGTCGGTATTCCATGGCTTGTATCTAAATGCAACCAAAATCCCATCATTCCTGTACGGATTGCTTTATATTGTTGTTGGGTCTGGCAATGCCTTTACTTTAATATTCTCAAGCACGTCGTCACCTCTGTCTATGACACGGTCCTCAGTCTCCTTCGGTTAATGACACAAAACCCTGTCAGGTATTCACATTTAAACTGATTTCCTCTATGTCTATTCTCTCTCAAATAATAATTTTCATATCTACTGCCACCAACACACACAGACACACACACACACACACACACACACACACTCCCTTATTTCATATTTCAGCAGTGGAGATACTGAGCCATACATTTGTGGGAGTCTATTTACAGTCACTTACTGCATGGGTTACACATCTTCCCGTGCAAGACATTTCTGTAGTCCAAGTATAGTAGCAATATACTGGCAAAGGTTTGCAATGGTCCCCATGTCCAGGTAGTCCAGTTTATAGAGTAGTCGACGAGCATGGTGTGCATAGCTCCCCATTCTGGCTAGTCCCTTGCCCCAGTTTATGGTGTCTTGGATGGAACTGTGAGGCAGATTCACAATTTGACGTAACTAACCATTTCAACTGATCTGGCAATAATTTTATTGAACGCTCTCATTCTTGTGATTGGACCCACCATTGTCTCACTTCTCCAGTTACTCCCACTCCCCTGTCTCCGTATCCATATTTTCACAACATGTTATCAGTTAATTAATTATTTGTTTTTCTGTACCTTTCCCTGGTGTTGTTTTTTTCACTCCCGAGTGGATCAAGTGCTGGCATTGTGAATCTCAGAAACAATGCAATGGTATGTGGCGGGCTGTTGCTCCAAGTTGGAAAGGGGGTTCCAGCAGCTTTGAGACACGTCCTTGAAACTTGGCCTGTGCCTGACCTCTGATGGCCTGTGTTTGTCCCTCTAAGTTGATTGTGCAGTCCATACCATGAGGAAACCCCTCGAGTATTATTGTCAAGGAACAGGAGCTGAGGAGCATCTGACTGCCTCCTGTCATGGAAAGGTTAGTGGAGGTGATGGAGATGGTTTACTGGAGGTTGTGCTGTGAGCTGCCTCAGACATTCAGGGAGACCTGAGGATTTGGTGAACCAACTCTGGATGGAGCATGGGGACTGTAGTTACAGAATCTGGGTCTGCAACATGAACTACAAATGGAGCAGAGGCTGCAGAGACGGGGAGCTCTGAAACCACAGAGTGAGTGTATGTGGGGAAAGGGATCTGCCAAACCTTCCTGTGTTTTAACGAGGAGACACACATCCTTTCCCTCTCCCCTTTAAATACACCCATGCAAATTCACCCTCTACTCCCCGCACACAAACACATGCCCCCTCTCTCACATGCACACACACTCTCCCCCTCTCACACACATGCATACCCTCTCTCACCCTCCCAAAGACACACATACTCCCCCTCACTGTTTCACAAACACACACACTGTCTCTCCCTCCCACAGACACTCCACCTTGTTTTCAATCACACACACGCACATGCGCGCAAAGACACACACACAAACACATCTAATCTGTCAGATGAATTTTCTTTTGCCGGTTTGTATTTCCAGATGCATTATATTTTTTCAAAAAAAAATACAATTTGGAGACAGTCAGTCAATACGATATTTTATTGACTACTACTTTGGAAGTAAACCTAGTCTGATTCCAGGTGAAGACACATACAGACTCCAAACAAGACCAAATGCCTAAAATACGTTGTCTTACTGGAGGGGTCACCTCCTTTACATCGATAATACCTGAAGGTATCTCCAGTCAGGACTTGAAAGAACTCTGGATTTGCATATTCATCAATCAAAACCTGCTTCTCCATTCTAACCCATGAAAGATTTAGCAGCCTCTTCGATGTGATCAATTCATGTGCATGTGTTGTGCAGTCCCTTCATCTTTTCCTTCTAAATTTTGTGCCTAAGGTCTTTTCTCTCTAACACCTGACGAAGGAGCAGGACAATGAAATCTTGTGTTTTCAAATTAACCCGTCAGACTATAACCTGGTGCCATATGATTATTGACCTTACTCAACCCAGTCCAAAGCTAGCACCTCCATATCATGGTTTTTTGATTGTTTAGCCAATTTTCTCTCCAAGCAAATAAATTGTTCTAACTCATGTGCTCTTCTCTTGCATATTAATCTTTCGACAAGCATTGCCTTCTTGAAGTCCAGATATAATACATCTTTCAGATCCCCGTTATTCAACTTGTTTGTCACACTTTTTAATTTAAAAAAAGTTAGGAAAATCATTCAAGCATGATTTATCCTGAATACAATCATGTCGACTTTGATGGGTTGTGGTTTGACTTTCAAAGTCTCCTGTTGTTAATTCCTTAATAACAGATTCGAACAATTTGTCTTCACTCGTTTGCTCATACCTTTCCATTCCCGATTGAAGTTGGTTATTCTAAGTTCTTCCCTTTCCATAACCTCGACAGTCCGTTTCAATTCCTGTGAAATAGGTACGAGGCTGAGAAAGATCGGCTCCAATTGCTGTGTAAGGGGCATGGGTGGCTGATTGGATTCATTCTGTTCCTGCTTTACACACAAGATGGGCTGAATGTGCTCCTGGTGTTCCTACACTATAGCTTCGATGTCTTACATGTCCTGCGCCTGTTCCTGACCAAGCTGCTTAAGATATCATTGTCCTCATCCTGTTGCACAATGACAAGTTTGGAGACTTATGGAATCTCCCTGCTGTTATGCCACATTTCGAATGTTGAATTGAGCAGGCAGGTTGCGTGGTCCACAGTATGTAGCTCAGTGGTTAGCACTGTTGCCTCCCAGCACCAGAGATCTGGTTCAGTTTCAGTCTCGGGTCATTGTTTGTGTGGATTATGCACATTCTCCCTGTGCCTGCAAGGGGTGCCTGTCGGGTACTGCAGTTTCCTCCCAAAGTCCCAAGATGTGCCAGTTAGGTGCATTGGGCATGGAAAATGTTAGGTTGCAGAGATTGGGTTGGGAAATGGGTTGGGGAGTGGGGTTTGTATGGTATGGCCTTCAGAGGATCAGCGTTTAGTCGATGGGTCAAATGGTCTGCTTCCACGCTATAGGGATTCTATGATTAACATCTTCATTGCAGAATTCAGTTGAGGGAATAATATCTGAATTAATACCAATACCCTTTCTTAGTGAGGAGATTAAATCTGTGCACATTACTCCAGAAGTGATCTCACTAAGACCATGTACAGCAGCAGCCACACTTGACCAGCCTGCTGTAAGATTCCTACTCAGGTTAGAGCAGGCTCAGCTGTCATGGGAATACACCATTTTGTTGAAAATGAATGGTGTGCTGACCTTCATTTCAGGATGTTTTGAGTACAGGAATAAGGGTGTCTTACTGCAGCTATACAGGGCCTTGGTGAGACCCCATCTTGAACATTGTGCAGTATTGCGTGCAATTTTGGTCTCCTTACCTAATAAAGGACAAACCTGACATTGAGGGAGAGCAGCGAAGGATGACCAGACAGATCTCTGGGATGACAGGCTTGTTGTGGGAAGAGGGTTTGAGGCGACTGTGCCTGTATTCCATGAGGTTTAGGAAAATGGGTGAACTATATAAAACTCTGACATGGCGAGACAGATTGGAAGCAGGGATGATAATTCCCCTGGGTGGGATATCCAAAACACGGGCTCACAGTGTTGGGTACAGCCAGGCCAAAGTGCGTTGAGATGAGACTAAATGCCTGCACTCAGAGACTCGTGAACTTGGGGAATTATTTTCCTGATCAGGTTATGAAAGCTAAGGTACTGAATATAAATAAAGATTTCAAGACACAGAAGGGATGAGGACAGTGCAGGAGTTTGGTTGTGGAGGTATAGAATCAGCAATAATTACAGGCAGTTATCCAATAATATGGCAACTGTATTCCCGTGGAACACCGTGTTATAGAAAACGGTGCAATATCAATAATGGGGCCAATGGGAAAAAGAGACTTCGGTGCGGACCCCCAAAATTACCAGTAAAAATCAAAACAAAAATAATAGTCAGCCTAACACAAACAATAGCACAGGCTGCATAAATATTTAAACTGTGTATTGTGAGGAATTAGTGCAGTAAATGTCACCCTTTAACACGACAGACACTGACTACAGCACTGTACGTTTCACCAAGATCTTCACCAGAAAGCGCGCGAGCTGACTGACCACGTGATGCCGAAACAGCATTCCAGTTCTCTCCTAGGTATTCCCCTCCCGGTTTGAAATAAAATTCCTTCTAAATGTAGACTACAAATCCCACATTCAGGCTGAATTTCAAGGCTTGCAGAGCGGATTACATTCCTGCTTTATCTGAACACACTGAGGGTACATTTGGCAGACAGAGGGATCCTGAGGCTGGGATTTGCTGTTCAGCTGGTGCCAGAGATGGTCTCCCATAACAGTGAATGGGAGCTCGCTTTATAAAGAAAGGGGATCAATTCACTAATTGTGTTGCAGCGAAATTGCGTTTAATAAGCACACCTTATTGGATAGCTGCCTGTATATTGAATGGAGGATCAAAATTTATGCACCAAAGGGAATACAGTAGTTCCTATTTTATATGTTCTGATGTTTAAACATACTAAAGGATATGAACACTGTGTGGGGAAAACTGAATTGAGGAGATTTTCACCATGAACTAGAATGGAGGGTGCTCAGTGTGTTGAATGACCTACTCCATTCCCGATGTTTCTGTGCAATCTGTGGGAAAGCTCTGTAAATGCTGTCACCAACTCCTAGATGTTAGGAAGGAGGTCTCTGCAGGGTCAATAAGATAGTGTTTCCCGTTCCAATACTGAGGCTGGTGCTGGGTGTTGTTTTATTCTTTAAGACCTCAGAGCAGTTGATACAGTAGAGTTTGTTGCTTGGCCGTTTCCGAGACCATTGAAGAGTTTTTCATATATCTGTGTGTCTGGAGTCACTTTTAGGCCAGACCAGGAAAGCACCCGAGATTCAATTCCTGAAAGTACATTGGGGAAGGAAATTGGCATTTACAATCGACATTGGCTTCAAGGTCACTGTTAATGACTCCAGGTTTTACATCTCGATATTTTATTATTTATAATGTCCACCAGCTTCCAGAACATTAGCGTGGTCTCGATTAGTAATCCAGTGATATTTCTACAACAGCACCATCTCCACATGGGGAGCTATCTGAAACCACACTGAGCAGGTTATTTCTGTGCTACTTTACAGATCTGTCAAAAAGAACTCCCACCAATGTGGCTATTGCAATGGGATTCAGGGCTTGGTAAATGGTCAGACAGTAGTTATTCCCTTGTTATGGGACTGGACATAGCTGAGTAAATTTCCACATTGCTAGGGAGATGTCAGAGTTGGATCTGGAATGAAACAGCTTCCCCAGGGACACGGCTTGTTGTGCAGCATAAGTCTTCAGTCCTATTGCAGGAATGGGGTCAGGACCCATTGCCTTTGTCGTATTTACTGCATTCAGCTGTTTCTTCATGTCACATGCAGTGAGTCAGATCGATTATAGACTGGCATCGGGTGATTCTACGGGCAGCATGGCGAGGGTGAGGTGGATCATCAACTCAACACTTCTGGCTGAGGGTGGTGCAGATAATACAACCATGACTTTTACACTGATGGACAGGGCTGTCCCGTTATTTAGGTTGGTGATATTTATGGAGTCCTCTCCCCCAGTGAGTTGTTTAATAGTCCATCGACATTTATGTCTGGATGTGGCAGCACTGCAGAACTTCGATCTGATCTGTTAGTCTTGGGATCATTTCGCCCTCTGTATCAGATGTTAGTCCTGCTGTTGCGAATATAACCGGTCAAGTGCGATAGCTCGAATGGATTGTCCTCAGGTTTAGGTACACATGGTTCCGACCCTATCATGTTCACCCGCACTCATCGCTGAACCATAGATCAGCTTGATGGTAATGGTAAACTGAGGGATTATCCTGGGGAAAATGTTCCAGATTGTAGTTGAATACAATTCTGCTGCAGCTGTGATTCTACCACATCACATGAATGCCCACTTTGAGCTCCAATATGTTCAATTTAATTCTACTGACTATCCCCCTGTTTATACCAAGACCCATTCACCCATCAGCCCTGTACTCAGTGTCTTAACCTGGTGTCTGATGTGGTAACACTTCAATTTTCCTATTCTCATTGTGCTGAGGGTCTCTTTCTGGTGTCACACCTCCAATTTGTTACTTTACTCAAACCCCTTAACATATGCATCTGAATCTTTTCCATTCCCCCCAATGCCATCTTCTGTGTTTGATGTGAATGTGTTCCCCTCTGTTTCTCTCCCTGACCAAGATTAAGAGTTCTGCAGTGTCAGTGATGCCAGATTTATGTAGTTTCAGATCAAGGAATTTGTGCACCTTGCATTATCGGTTACATCCAAGTGTATTCTGTGTGAGACAGAGCGTTTGAGCAGCTTTAACACACGTCTATGGAACTTGTTCAAAAACAGAAATTGCTGATGAAACTCAGCAGGTCTGGCAGCATCTCGTGGAATGAAAGCAGAGTTAATCTTTCAGGACCAGTGACCATTCTACAAAGCTCCCATTTTCTCCAGCAATTTATGCATTTTCATTTCCAGTATCCATAGTTATTTGTTTAATTGAAAACTTGTTCTGAGCCTATTCATATCTAGAGAAACTCAACAGGTCTGGCATCATCTACAGAGACAGAGAAACAGAGTTACTGTTTCAAGTCCAGTATGACACTTCTTCAGAAATGAAAAAGTATTGGAAAATGAGCTTTATAATACCTTGACAGATGTGGGGAGTGGGTTGACAGGTAAAAGAGGGTGTGGCAAAAGATAAACATGCTTTTAGTAGTGGTGAACGAGAAGACCATGTGAAATAGCTTTAAATTAAGATGTGAATAGGGAAAAGGGTTTCTCTCTATTGAGTGAAAGATAAAGAAGATGCAACCACAGAAGGTCATAGAGAGGCCAGGAGGGAGATTGTACGGAAATTGGAGAACAGTTATAATGGGGTCAGACTGTGAAATTATGAAATTGTACATTAACTTCTAAAGGCTGTAACGTACGAAAGTGTAAAGTGCGTTGTTACTCGACCTTGGGATGTGCTGCCTTGGAACATTGCAGCAGCCCAGGGCTGAAATGTTAGCATGAGAGCAAGGTAAGTTACTGAAATGGGAAGCAATGAGAAGACCAGGGTTATTTCTACAGACAGAGTGAGTGTGTTCCTCAAAGCAGTCTCTGTTTGGTCTCGCCAATATAAAGAGACTGCATTATGAGCAGCAATGACGGGAGATCAGATTGAAAGGTTACAAGTGAAATGCTGCTTCACCTGGAAGCTATGTTTGGGGCCTTGGATAGTGAGGAGGGAAGAGATGAATGGACAAGTGTTGCAGCTTCTGTAATTGCATGGGATGGTGTCATGGGGGAGTGGGGAAACGTTCGGCTTGATGGACAGTGACACAGAGGGAACGGTCGCTGTGAAATACTGACCGAGGACGGGAGGGGAAGATGTGTTTGATGATGCTGTCCTGCTGGAGTTGGTGGAAATGGCGTAGGATGAATATGTGAATGTGGATTCTTGTGCAGGAGGAAGTGTGGACAAGGAGGAACTATCATTGTTCTGGGGTGGAGGGGACGGATTGAGGGCAACACCGTGGAAGATGGGACAGTCATAGCTGAAGGCCCTGTCCACCAGAATTCGGGGATTTCTGGTTTGATGGAAAAGGAGGTCACGTTAGACACAGTTCACAGGAATGTGGCATTGTCAAACAGAAACAACAGAGATGGAGAAGCTTGGAGAATTGAGTCAGCCTCCACTGATCTTGTGCTCAGCCACAGGCAGAAGTTCCTTCTGAATGATTGAAAAGAACCAGGCATCTAATTTGAGGATTTCTGCCTCACATCTGGTCTGAAGCATAATGTGAAAATAGACCCAGAGGAAGGTCAGTGAGTATACGTGAGCAGACTTTCAAGCAGATATCCCAAACCGATCAGTAATTATTGTTTCTGTTGAAAAAGATGAACTCGATAAGCAGCGAAGCACCCATGGTTGACAAAGGCTCTCAAGGATACTATTGATAAGCATTAGTGGAGGGCCAGATGTAGGATGTTTATTTCAGGGAACAGAAGCAGATGCTTGGCATGAATTTCAGCTGTGCTTCCTGAATTCCCCACAGAAACTGCTGCCATTGCTGCTCCATCGTCTTCCCTGCTCGTGTCCCCTTCCTGATTCCAGGTTCTCCCTCTCAAATTACAGAGTACATTATCTTACCTTATGGTCCCCCCCCACTTCACCTGAAACTCTTTGATCAAGTCTACCTACTCTGCAGTAGCATCAAGCTGCGTTTTGTGCTGCCACTTTGCCTCTGGTCCCAGTGTGGCTCGACCTCTCCATTCATGCTGTTTTACACCCTCCCACTCACATCTCACTCAGGAAAGTTTCCATCTTTGAGTAAACCTTATTGAAAAGACCTCTCCCCTTTTACACTGAATTTACACTGTGATCCAAATTTCAAAAGTTATACTCAGCCTTCATCTCACTCTGCTAAAGGCAACTGCACGCTGACCGTGTGATACAAGAATTCCCCTTCTTATATGGTACAGGCCAGTGATGTGCTTTCACTGCAGAAATCATCACCCCATTTGGACAAAGCAATTCAGATGTTTCACCTCTTATTGGTACTCGTCACAGTTTCCTGCTGCCTTAGTATTATAACATGGAGAAAAATAAATCACAGTATGAAGCTTGGGCTGAATGTTATTTACCTGTCATTTGAATACTGTTTCAAATTTGCAGTGCTTTATCTTGAAATGCATGTTCGTAAAGTTATTGTCAGATAGAATGTAGGAGGTTGAGGGGTGACATGGTAGAAGTTTATAAAATCATGAGAGGTATGAATAGAGTGACCAGCCAAGGTCTTTCCCACGGGATGGGGGAGTTCAACCATAGAAGGCATAGGTTTAAGGTGAAAGAGGGGAGATTTGAAATGGATGAAGGATCAATGTTTTCACACAGAGGGTGACGTGTGTATGTGGAATGAGCTGTTAGAGGAAGAGTGGGAGATGCAAGTACAGCTACAACATTTAAAACTCATTAGGACAAACATAGGAATGGGAAAAGTTTAGAGGCATATGGACAAAATGCAATCAGATGGGACTAGTTTAGTTTGGAAAACCTGGTCAGCATGGACAAGTTGGACCAAAGGGTCTGTTTGTGCGCTATATGACTGTATCAATCTAGAAAGCGAGGAAAAGGGGAGAAAAGACAAGATATAGTCAATTGGCAAGAAATACAAAAAAAAGCAGCACGATATTTTCCGAGCATATAAAAAAAGTTCAAGATGAGTGTGTGATCTTAGGTGAAATTAATTAGGAAAGTATACTGAGGATAATTGGAGGGTGTGACTGAAGAATTGGCTACAGGGAGCAGACAGATAATTTACACCCATGTTTTATATCTTTCCTCACAGGGGAAGGCACAGTAAGTATTTCAATGATGTAAACAAAATGGTAATAGGAGGGAAGTTCTTGAACCATCTCTAACCAAAGGAACAAGGATTTTCTAACAGATAAGAGAAAGAGTAGACAGGCCAGCAGTAATTCATAGCTGGTTTTAAAAGAACTGGTCACAGTCTTGTGATCATGGCGCCCTCTCTATCAGATGTTAGTTCTGCTGTTTGTTAATGTAAGCAGTAAGTGCAGTAGCTTGAATGGGTTGTCATCAGGTTTACGTACACATGGTTCTGACCGTGGCATGTTCAACCACACATCATCACTGAAGCGGAGATCAGCTTCATGGTAATGGTAGACTGAGAGATTATATTGTGGTTGAATATAATTCTGCTGCTGCTGCTGCTACAACAGCTGCTATGATTTACAGCATCACATGAATGCCCAGTTTGAGATGCAATATCTGCAATACAATTCTGCTGCTTGTCCTCATTCGCACGGGGACACGGTCGTCCTCCTCCCCTGTACACAGTGCCCTATCCCAGTTTCTCATGTGGGAACACTTCCTTTTTTAAAAATTCTCATCCTGTTTGGGTATCTTCATGATGCCATGCCTCCAATTGTCGCATTCCTCAAAAGCATTTAACGTTTTCACCTGAATATTTTCCCCTCCAGTAATGCCATCTTGCCTTTAAAGCAAATGTGTTTCCCGCTGTTTCTCTCCATGACCATGATTAAGAGCTCTGTCGTGTCAGTGACGACAGCCTTATGTAGTTTCAGAACAAATGAATTTGTACACGTTGCATTATCATTCACTTCCCGGTGTATGGCTCTCCATGTTGGCCAGGGCGTGTGAGCAGCTTTGACACACATGTTTGAAACTTATTCAAAAACAGAAAGTGCTGAAGACACTAACCAGTCTGACAGCATCTGTGAAGTGAAAGCAGAGTTAATCTTTCGGGTTCTGTGACTGTTCCTCAAAGCACCCAGTAAGTCCAACAATTTTCGTTTTTGTTTCAGATTTCCTGTATCCAATGATCTTTGCTATATTGAAAATGTATTCTGTAACTTTTCATTTTTGAAGGAACTTAGGGGTCTGGCAACATCTCAGAGACATAGAAACAATGTTAATGTTTCAAGTCCAGTGTAAATCTTCTTCAGACGTGTAAAGGATTGGAAAGTGAGCGCTTTAGTATCTTGGCAGAGGTGGGAACGAGTATTTGGAGGCCCAGTGTGAAAGACAAATGGGCTTTAAATTATGTTGAAAGAGACACAGGTATATAATGGGTGTAAATAAATGTGTAAATATTAGAAATTGATTTTTTCTGTTGAATGGAACATAAACACGACACGAACTTAGGGAGCCCAGGAGGGAGAGTGTACGGAAAATGGAGAACAGCCATAGTGGGTTCAGGCTGTGAATTTATGGAATTCAATATTACAGACTGTAACGTACCAAAGTGTAAAGTGAGGTGTTACTCGAGCGTGGGTTGTGCTTCATTGGAACATTGCAGCAGTCTGCATTTTCTTAGAATCCCGACAGTGTGAAAACAGGCCCTTCTGCACAACAGATCTATTCTGACCCTCCAAAGAGTATGCGAACCAATCCCATTCTCTACCCTAATACTATAAGGAGACCATTGACTATTGGACCTAACATCAACATCCCTGAACACAATCGGCAATTCAGCATGGCCAGTTCACCTAACCTGCACAACTTTGAACTGTGGCAGGAAACTAGAACACCCAGAGGAAATCAAACCCAGTTCCCTGATGCTGTGAGGCACCAGTGCAAACCACTGAGACACCGTGCCATCCAGGACCGAAATATTATAAGACCACAACTGTATACGAGCAGAAATGAAGCCATTCGGACAATCAAGTCTGCTCCGGCATTCGATCACGAATGATAGATTTTCAACCCCATTTTCCTGCTTCCTGTCAGTTATCTTTGATCTCCTTGTCAATCAAGAACTTATCTGAGTCTGTTTTAATTATACTAAATAGAACGTAGAACAGGACAGCACAGAACAGGCCCTTTTGGCCACGATGTTGTCCTGAGATTTAATCTTAATATAAAATATAGTAATTTAACCTGTGCACCCCTCAACTCACTGCTATTCACGTGCAGGTTCATCAGTCGCTTAAATGTCCCCAATGACTTTACTTCCACCAACAGAGTTGGTAATGCATTCCATGCTTTCACAACTCTCTGCATAAAGAACCTACCTCTGACGTCTCCCTTTTACCTTCCTCCTAAATCTTCAAAATATGAATTATCGTACTAGTCAATCCTACCCTGGGGAAAAGTCTCTGGGTATTGACTCTCTCTATTCCTCTCATTATTTTGTACACCTCGATCAGATCTCCTCTCTCCTCTTTGTCTCCAGAAAGGTCCAAGCTTGTTCAACCTTTCTTCATGAAGCAAGCCCTTCAGTCCAGGCAGCATCCTGGTAAACTTTCTTTGCACCCTCTCTAAAGCCCCTGTATCTTTCCTATAGTAGGGGGTCCACAACTGGACACAATATTCCGAGTGTGGTCTCACCAGGGACTTGTAGAGCTGCAGAAAAAAAAACTTTGTGGCTCTTAAGCTCAATCCCCCTGTTAATGAAAGCCAAAACAGCATATGCTTTCTTGATACCCTATCCACTTGCGTGGCATCTTTGAGGGATCTATGCACTTGCGCACGCAGATCCCTCTGTTCCTCCACACTGCCAAGAATCCTGTATTTAATGCTATATTCAGGATTCGAATTTGACCTTCCAAAATAAATCACTTCGCATTTACCCAGGTTGAACTCCATCTGCCATTTCTCAGCCCAGCTCTGCATCCTGTCTATGTCACGCTGCAGCCTACAGTAGCCCTCTATACTATCGATGACGCCTCCAATCTTTGTGTCATAAGCAAATTTACTAACCCACCCCATAACCTCCTCATCCAAGTCATTTATAAAAATTAAAAAGAGCAGAGGCCAAAGGACATAGCCCTGTGGGATCCCTCTCAACACTGTCCTCCAAGCAGAATATTTTCCATCTACAACCACTGTCTGCCTTCTGATAGCCAGCCAATTCTGAATCCAGATAACCAAATCTCCCTGTATCCCATACTTCCTGACTTTATGAATGAGCCTTCCATGGGGGACACTTTCAAATGCCTTGCTGAAGTTCACATGCGCCACGTCCACTGCTCGACCGTCGTCGACCTGTCTTGACATCTCCTCAAAGAAATCAATCAGATTTGTGAGGCATGACCTGCCCCTCACAAAGCCATGCTTTAATCACACAATGCTTTGCCAAATAGTCATAATTCCTATCCCTCAGAATTTTTTCCAAACTTTGCTGACCGCAAACATAAGATTGACTTGTCAGGGATTTCCCTATTACCCTTCTTGAAATAAGGAACAAAATTCGCCTCCTTCCAATACTCCGGTACGACTCCTGTGGAGACTGAGGAAGCAAATATCCTCACCAGCAGTTTAGCAAACGCCTTTCTCGCTTCCCGGAGCTGTCTAGGATAAATCTGGCCCTGGGGACGTATCTATCTTAATGTTTTCCAAAATTTCTACAACATCAATTTCATCAATCTTGATCTGGACCAGCTCCTCTAAGTTTTCATTTGCAGCAAGTTCCCTTTCACTGGTGAAAATCGAAGCAAAAAACTCATTTAGGACTTCCCCTATCTGCTCAGACTCCACGCATAAGTTCCCTACTCTATCCCTGATTGGCCCCACCTTCTCCCTAATTATTCCCTTACTCCTCACGTATGAGAAAAAAGCTTTTGGATTCTCCCTAATCCTTCTTGCCAAGCCTTATTCGTTCCCCATCATGGTTCGTCTCGGTCCATTTATGAGCTCCTTTCTAGTAAGCCTGTAATCCTCTAAAGCTGTGTTAGATTCTTGCTTCCTCCATCTTCCGTAAGCTGCCTGCTTCATTTTGACGAGACGTTCCTCTGTTCTCGTCATCCAAGGTTCCTTAATCTTACCCCTTCTTACCTGTCTCAGAGGAACAAATTTGTGTATCACTCGCAACAACTGCTCCTTAAACAGTCTCCACATATCTGCTGTGCCCTTTCTTTGGAACAATTGCTCCCAGTCTGTACTTCCCAACTCCTGTCTGATAGCATCATAATTTCCTTTTCCCTAATTAAATATCTTCCTTTGGAAACTGCTCCTTTCACTCTCCCAGACTATGCTACATGTGAGGCAGTTGTGATCACTTTCGACAAAGTGCTCTCCCACCATTAGTTCTGACACCTGTCCTGGCTCGTTGCCGAACACCAAATCCAAAATAGCCTCTCCCCTTGTTGGTCTGTCTCCATACTGAGCAAGGAAACTATCTTGAACATACCTGACAAAAACGGCTTCATCCACACCATCTGCACTTAGGAGGTTCCAGTCGATATTGGAAAAGTTGAAATCACTCATAACATTAACCCTGCTACGTTTGCACTTTTCTGGAGTCTGCCCGCCTATGAGATCTTCAATCTCTCTACTGCTATTAGATGGCCTGTAGAAAACTCCCAAATCCGGTGACTGTTCCCTTGCTGTTCCTAACTTCCACTCATACTGACTCAGTAGACAAACCTTCCTCAACAACCTTCATTTCTGTAGCTGTGACGCCCTCTCTGATTAGCAATGTGACATCCTCTCCTCATTTTCCACCCACCCCGTTCTTTTTTAGATAAGATAAGATTACTTACAGAGTGGAACCAGGCCCTTCGGCCCAACAAGTCCACAGAACCCTCCACAGAACAACCCACCCAGAACCATTCCCCTACATTTACCCCTTCATTTAACATTACGGACAATTAAGCATGTGCCAGTTCACCTAATCTGCACATTTTTGGATTATGGAGGGAAACCGGAGCACACCCACGGGGAAAATGTGCAAACTCCACACAGACAGTTCCCTGAGTTGGGAATTGAACCCGGGTCTCTGGCGCTGTGAGGCAGCAGTACTAATCATTGAGACTCTGTGCTGCTCTGAAACATATTTAAACGTTTTAAACCCTGGAACATCAAGCAACCATCCCTGCCCCTGTGAAACCTACGTCTCCGCATGGCCACGATATCGTAGCCTCAAGTACTGATCCATAATCTAAGTTTGTCACTCTTTGTTCAGACATTCCTTGCATTAAAGCAGATGCACTTTAACTGATCCCTTTGTTTCATGGCGTGAGAAACCTTCCTGATAGATTCAATATATCCTCTCACTGTCCCGTCTGCAACTAAACCCCTCTCAGACATGTGGTCTTGTTCCTAACCCCCTCCCAAACGCGTTTTAAACACGCCAGAATCATACGAGCAAATCTCCCAAACAGGCCACTTGTGCCCCTCCAGTTTAGGTGCAATGCGTCCTTCATGTACAGGTCCCACCTTACCCAGAAGGTATCCCGATGGTCTAGGTATCTGAAGCCCTCCCTCCTGCACCAGCCCCACAGCCAATTGTAAATCTGCAGTCGCTGACTGTTCCTCATCTCACTAGCTCGTGGCACCGGTAGCAAACCTGAGATCACTACTCTACTCGTCCTGCTCTTCAGCTTCCAAACTAACTCTCTGGAGTCACTTTTCAGATCCTCAGTCCGTTTCCTGGCTATATCGTTGGTGCCAAATGATCTGGTTTCCACAGCCTTCTGTGGTAAGGAATTCCACAATGTCACCACTCTCTGGATGAAGACGTTTCATCTTATCCCCGTTCTAATGGGTTTTCCCTTTTCTCTACGCCGGTGTCCTCCTGCCAGTGCCAACGTCCTCCCAATTTTGTCTGTATCCAGGTCATTCAGTATTCTGTAAATTTCAATATGATTTTCACCCCCCCTCCCCCCCACCCATCCTTCTAATCTCCATCGAGTATAAACCCAGAGTTCTCCAATGTTCCTAATGTGTTAAGTTTTTCATTTCTGGTGAACCTTCCCTTGACACACACCAAGGCTAATACATCCTTCCTGAGGTATGAGGCACAAAATACTGGAAATGTGGTCTGACCAGAGCCTTAGAAAGCCTCAGAATCCCTACCATTATATCCTACTCCTCTCGAGATGAATGACAACATCGTATATGCCTTCTTAACTACTGACTGAACCTGCAGGTTTATCTAAGGCAAATCCTGCTCTTGGAATCCCAAGTCCCTTCGTTCCTCAGATTTCTGATTTTTCTTCCCATTTGGTAAATGGTCCATGCTTGTATTCTTCATACCAAAGTGCATGACCTCACACTGCCCCAAATTGCATTCCATCTGCTACTCCTTTTCCCACGCTCCGAAACTGTCGAAATCATTCTGCAGGCTCCCTGCCTCCTCAATATTACATGCATCTCCACCTATCTTGGCTTCATCTGCAAACGTAGCCAGAATGTCTTCTGTCCCGCCACTCAGATCATTAACCTATAAAGTGAAATGTTGTGACTCTTGTGGAACACTGCAAGTCACCGGCTGCCATCCTGAGAGGGACAATTTTATCCTCAATCTGCATCCTGTAAGAGAGGCAATCTTTTACCCATGCTAGTACCTATCCTCTGAGAACCATGGGTCCTTATCTTACTCTGCAGCCTCCTGTGGGGTACCATGTCAGAGGCCTTCTGGAAGTTCAGATAGGTAACTCTCTATTGTCCAAACCGTTGTTACCTCCTCAAAGAATTCTCATTATCTTGAGAGCAATGTACGTTCTTGAAATGGGGAGCAATCAGAATGACAATGTCATTCCGACAGACAGAGTGGAGATGTTCATCAAATCAGTTTCTATTTAGCTCAGTAATGTAAAGGAGACTGCATTGTCAGCAGCAACGACAGGAGATTGGATTGAAAGCGTATAAGTGAAATGCTGCTTCACCTGGATTGTGTTTAGAGCCTTGGACAGTGAAGAGGGAAGAGATGAATGGGCAAAAGTTGCAGCTTTACGTGGGAAGGTTCCATGGGGGTGTGGGGAACTGTTCGAGGTAATGGAGCTTGCCACAGAAGGACTGGTCCCTCTGAATTTCTGACGGTGGACTGGAGGGGAAGATGTGTTTACTGGTGCTGTCCTGCTGGAGGTGGTAGAAGTGGCGGAAGATGATTCTGTGAATGCAGATTCTAGTGCAGAAGGAAGTGTGGACAAGGGGAGATCTATCATTGTTCTGGGGAGGAAGGACGGAGTGAGGGTAGAAGTGAGGGAGATGGGCCAGACACAGCTGAAAACTCAGTCCATCAGATTTAGGGGATTTCTCGTTTGAGAGAAAAGAATGACATGTAGGAATCTTCCCACTGGAATGTGGCATCATCGAACAGAAATGACAGAGCCAGGGAAACTGGGAGAATGGAGTCACCTTTAGCTGATCATGTGTTCAGCCACATACGTAGGTTCCCCCCGAATGATTGAAAAGAGCCAGGCATTTCAAATGCAGAAAAATGTCATAAATCTGGTCAAATACGGAGTGTGAAAATAGACACAGATGAAGGTCAGCAGATATGTGTGTGGCGGGGGTGGGGTGTTGGGGGGAGGGATGTGGGAACATTTAAGCAGGTACTGATTAATAACTCTCAGTAATGTTTGGCTCTGGTGAAAAAGAAGATGATATGAAGATGTGAAGATGAACCATCTATGATGAACAAATGCTGTGAAGTATGCTAATCAATCACAAACTAAAGAATTCAGATTGTTAATCGTTGGCCACATTTGGGTAGTTAACTTTTGGAACAAGAAGCAGATTGTATAAAACAAAATACAAAGAAAAAACATTTCAAAACTGGCAAGAATATTAAAAGAAACTAACCGCAAGAGTTTTCCCATATCGAATAAAAAACTTTCATGATGTGTGTGTGACCCTTGGAAGGAAGGCAGGAAAGAATATGTGGGACACCTGTAAGATGTGACTGGGGAACTGATTTCAGGGAACATGCAGAGAAGTTAAAACATTATTTTACATTGTTCCTCGCAGGGGAAGGCACGAAGAGTTTCAATATTATAAACAAAATTGTAGTCAGATGAAAGTTTTGCAGTGTCTCTCACAAAATGAACAATGCTTTTCTCAAACAGAAAAGACCAAAGGTAAACAGCTCATCAGCAATTCATAGCTTGTTTTGATAGAAATGGTTACAGAGTGACTGGTGGCACTGTGTGAAATATTCCATAACTCCTAGGATTACAGGAGTGTTCCAGTGAAACTGGCGAAACTCGAAAGTGGCGTCTGTCTTCAAGAAGAGAGTGAGTCTTCAAGTGTTTAGGTGCTCCCTTTGTTTGATTAGTGGAGCATATTTGAGAGGATTAATGGCCTCATGATGCACTTTCATCCTGAGTGATTTAAAAAAAAGTAAAACTCTGCTCCTTCCTCTGATGCGTTGCATATTGGGGGATGAACATTTTGCTGAAATTGAATTATTTTGAGAATTATTTGGAACATTGTACGAACGACATCAACCAGAGAATTCTAGAAACTGCACTCATAAGAACATTTTATAACCATGTGGGGGTATTGCGTAGGTGAGAGAGAGAGAGAGAGAAGGTGCTTTATTGCAGTAGTAAGAGTGATGGAGCCTTATTCTGGGGAAGGCACTAACAGATATACAATGTGTGTGAGAGAGTAGAGAGAATACGTTGACACTTATCCTGACAGAACGGGGAAGGTTATTGATGCTTTTCCTGTATTGCTGGACTTTTCTTCGGACGCAGATACTGCACTGAGCTGGGTGGTGTGCTCAGACCATGGTCTGGGAAGAGAATGATCCCCCTCTGTACTAGACCATTCACCATGACCTCCGTGCCTCTGTCGTCAAGCTGTGGTGTAATTTCCCTTTATCTGCCATGCTCGGATAAACTGTGCAGGGCAGCTCCAAACTGAGAAAACTCAACCGTGTGCCCATTGGCCTTTTTATGATGGCAGCAGTACCAGGGATCACTGAATATACAGGGGCATCCGAGCGATGGTGTGCACCTCCAGCCATAATGGGTGGGAAAATCGTGCTGGCGTTGAATGAGAGGGACACCATGGGGTAGGGTGGGTAGTTAATGAGGTGAGTTCGATAAGATAACATCAGGAAACTAGCTCTGCCTCGTGCAGATATTCCTTCTGTCACATTCAATGAAAATGGCACTGAGACAAATTATTGTACGATTCAGCCCAGTGAGTCGAAAACTCTGCTGATCCTACTCCCAGTTACAACGCTGCAGGACAAATGCTTATCGAAAATTCTATATTGCAAGACGCTGTCGAAATATTCTCATTTCACAATTTTTAAACCTACCATCAGATCATTCTCTGAAATACTCTCTCAATCTCCCCCTGTCTTTTAACCAAGTACCTCCGAGTTGTTGGTATTTAAACTGATTCCCCCGCCATCTCTCTCTGGCAGTGGGTTTCACACCCATAGCACTCCTGTGTCATGCCACACTGGAGATATGGAGTTGTAAATGGAGAGGTGCTGCACATCTGTCACTTCCACCATGAGCTGCAAGGTTCCCCACGCTGGGCAGTGATCTAACACAGTGTTACACAGCAATGCAGCGATTGGTGCACACAGCTGCGTATGCTGGGAAGGTACCTTCTCCAGATTAAAAGATAAATTCACTGCTATTTACTGTACAGCTCCCCATGCTGCACAGATATCCAGTCCGTGTGTATAGAACAATGCCTTTCTGTGTTCTGCACAGAGCCCTGTGTTGAACAGATCATTTTGTCCAAATTTATAGATCAGTACACTGTTGGACACATAAGTAGTGAACCTGTGAGCTCTAAACAGTGTTCGATCCTGGACGGATTGCTGAGCAGTGCACTAGCCTGGTCTCCGCAGTGCTTCATGCTGAGCAGTGACCTCATCTGGGCTTATGCGTGTCTGGGATGGATCTGAGAGGTGGATTGAGTATCTGATATAATTCCTGACATGATTATCACTTCTCCGGCTCAGCCCATTCCGCTGGTAAATGTGAGGTGTTATGTTTGAGATAGAATTTACTTGTTCAAAATATTTGACATTAAGCAAAACACTATTTATTCGAAGACTATCGATAAAAGACAACAAAATGAAGACGAACTTGCAATAACTTAATTCTGTTCGAAAATTTAGAAGAATAATAGTTTATTGAACTACTAGACAGTAATGGCTCCAATATGGTATCAACCGATAAACACAACAATGTCAAAAAACAAATGCAAGAAACAGATTGTCTGACGTGTAGTTCTCCACTCCAGGAGGAAAGAACATCAAAAGGCAGTTCTGAGAGAAATCTCAGAGAGTGTGTGTAGCACCCGGGAGAGATTTACTGCCTTTCAACTCTGCTGAGACCCCATCAATAACTGGTGAAAGGTAAAACTAAGAATCCTGGTTCTGTAAGAGTTTGACCATCACTCCACAAGACAAGGTCGCGGCTGTAAGAACACAAGGAACGGACTGTACCTACATCGTCTATGGCTCTGTAGGTGTATCTCAAAAATGCTGAAACCCACCTAAGCCGTTTAATGCTGGACAGACAGAAGTCAAAGTTAAACTTAAAGGAATGAAACAAAAAGATGCAGCGGGCCTGGTGATCAGACACAGATGGCCTCGGGAGCCCAGCAATTCCTATATTGCCAAAACACAGCAGAATCATCGAGCTTGTGAAGAGAAAGAATTATGTCTCTCCCCCACCTCGATGTTTACAACTGGAGATGTGCCATGAGCCCAATAATCTCCGATATCAAAATCCCAGCCACCCCAAGTATTATTGTGATATATCAAAGTTGCTGTGAAATTGGGTTGAGTGGAGCTGTTTGTTCAGTGACTGTGATTAATATCAGTCTTCCCGGACCTAACTGGGTCACTGAAGGATTTCCCTCTTCCATAATTCGGGACTTCTTTCAACTTGTTTTGCCATAGTATTCGGGGCAGAGTCAAACTCAACAAGATTGGGATCAGCAGCTACAGAGAAAGAGCGAGAGATCAGAACCTGAGAACATTAGAATGGTCCAAAAATGGATTTTAATTTGAGAACATTAGACTGGAATGTTCCAACAATGAATCAGAATCTGAGAACATTAGACTGGAATGTTACAACAATGGACAGGAGTTTATCCTGGGGTCTTCACTGGGTTTCTCAGGATTGGCCGCGGTTAGAGTTGCGGATACCAGCCGTACTCATAATTATTCAAGTTGGGTACTATCCCATCCTCGCTATTACTGATGTGCCTGGTAAGTCTATCTCTATCAATTCTATGTATGATGCTGAATGCTATTGCTATTCTGGTTGATTATATTCAACAAAAACATAAACGTTCAGTCACAAACGCCACTTCCTTCTCATGCATTTCCAAAATACTTACTCATAAACATCTGAGAAGGTAAAAGACTGTTCAGAACCTTGAGTCTCGATTTACCGTGAACTGTTTTGTATCTCCATATTCTCTCTGTCATCAAACCTGCCGACACCCACCTATATAATATCCTCAATCTCCAGCCCTGCCTGAGTTCTGTTGCTGACTTTTCCATCACCTACCCCTTCGTTAAAGACAGATTTTATGGCTCCAGTTCTCTTCTGACCTCTCTTCCAGTTACAAATAGTTTGACCACAAACATGTTCTTGTCTCTACAGTTACTTCACAACAGGGACTCTTAAACCGAGTAATAATGTCACTGACTGTGCAATTCAGAGGCACGGGTTATGACTCGAAAATCATTGTCTGAAATTCTATCAAAGCCGATGACTAAATTTAAATTCCAATAACAAAAATTGGAATGAAGTCTATTTTCACTCATGGCAAGCATAAACTACTGTCTGAACTAAGTGTCACCTCAGATCCACAACAATATGGTTGCCTCCATATTGCCTTGACAAATGGCCCCGTCAAGGACAGTTAGGATGGACAAAAATGCTGCCCTTGCCAGTGATGCTGGCATCCCGCGAAACAACAACTTTAAAGGTGAAATAACCAAGGAAATGCGGATGCTGGCGGTCTGAAATAAAATTCTCCACCGTTTGAAAGAATGTTGGAAAATCTCAGCAGGTATGGCAGTCGGTAGGAAAAAAAGCAAATAACGTTTCAAGTTCAGTGAACCTATCAAAACTGAATACAACTGAGAAATAATATTATTATATCAGGGATGGATGGTAGGGTGAGCGGGAGGTTTGAGTTGAGTGGATGATGTCCAGCAAGAGAGAGAAAGTGAGAGTGAATGAGAGACAGATGGAGAGAGAGAGAGAGAGAAAGTAAAAGCAAGCAAAAGGATTGCTGATGATGGACTGGAAGGAAAACAGAATGGGAAGTTATTCTACCATTTCCCCTTTTCACATATTCCTGAGTATCATATTTATTATGGGATGTCCTTGCTTACCGTGAGTTATGTTCCCTCTATCTCTCTTATAGTCGCTGAGTTGTAGAGAAACGTAATGTTCAATGGTCAACTGTTTCTTTGGAGAGAGGAACTATTACTGTGCGACTGTGTAGAGATGTAAGAGCTTTCTCAGCCAGGAAGAGAAACTGAGGAGCTGAAAAACGTATTGCTGGAAAAGCACAGCAGGTCAGGCAGCATCCAGAGATCAGGAGAATCGACGTTTCGGGCATGTGCCCTTCTTCTGGAATGAGGAAAGTGTGCCAAGCAGGCTAAGATACAAGGTAGGGAGGAGGGACTTTGGGGAGCTGCGTTGGAAATGCAATAGGTGGAAAGAGGTTAAAGTGAGGCTGACAGGCCGGAGAGGTGGTGGGGGCGGAGAGGTCAGGAAGAAGATTGCAGGTTAGGAAGGCGGTGCTGATTTCGAGGGATGGGATTGAGACAAGGTGGGGGGGGAGGGGAAATGAGGAAGCTGCAGAAATCTGAATTCATCCCTTGTGGTTGGAGGGTTCCCAGGCAGAAGAGGAGGAACTCTTTTGCTCATGCCCGAAACGTCGATTCTCCTGATGTTTGGATGCTACCTGACCTGCTGTGCTTTTCCAGCAATACATTTCTCAGCTCTGATCTCCAGTATCTGCAGTCCCCACTGTCTCCTAGAGAAACTGAGGAGACCGAGGCATTTTCAATACTGAATGGATGCATTGTAGGTGTGGGGAATTCACTTGCTGCTGCCATCTGGAAAGTCAGTGGAGTCTCTGGGGATGGTGTTCTCAGGATAGTGATGTCAGCTACTGGGTTCATTCAGGGAGCCCCGGTGGTCTGGGGACCCCACTCTGAATACTGCATTTACAGTGTGTCTGGGTCCATGATAAACAATTGAGGCAGAGACTACAAATAAGCGAAGCTGTACCAACAGGGAGGAGTGAGGCACTATGTTTTCCTCTCAGGGATTTCCAGGAACATTTGTCTAAGCTGCACCCATTCAGGTGTAAAGTGTAAAACTAGTTTGTCTCAAAACTAATGTGGTCACTGAGCTGTATTCTCTCTTTCAGTATAACCTGTGTTCTCACACCAGTAGCAGGACTGCGCTGACACTCACGATGAATTAAACTGGATTGATTCTGGAACTTTTGAGGCAGCAGTGGGTAATATATCCACCATCTCTGAAGTGCAGTCCTCCAATGTATTCACGAGTTGACTGAAACCGTCTGCCTGCTGAGAGGAATGCATTGGTTCAATCTCCGCAGGGGAAGGTACAGAAACTACTTTCCACAAATATTAGGGAACAGAGGGACTGGTAAAAATTGGAAACTGCAGGAAATCAGAATTAATGAAGTGTATGTTATTGAAAATCTAATTGAATTGAAGTTTCATAAGTTGCTGCATCTGATGAGCTCCATCCCAGAGTGATTGAGATGAGAACAAAGCTTGTGAAATAATTACTGATTATTCTTCAAAGCTAGTTAGATTCTGGAAAGGATCCTGCAGACTGGACAGCAGCTATTGTCAACCTAAGTATTTAAAACAGAATGGAGAGGGAAAACAGAAAACTAAATAATTTGATGTCAGCTTTGAGAGAAAAAAATATTGGAACCTTTTATAAGGAACGTGACGATGAGACACTTGGAGAATAATGATACAATTTGGTACATTGGGCCTAGATTCAGGAAAGGGAAATGATCTTTGATAAACCTGTTTGTGGAGATTGTCAGTTGTGACATCGAAAGTTGAGAACCAATGGGATTGGTGTATTTGTATTTTTAGTAGACGCTTGACATGTCTGAATACAGGTGAGTGGGGAATGTTAGAGTCCATGGGTAGTTAGGGGTGGAATATATACCACATGGATTAAACATTGAGTAACGGAGATACGAGAAGAATACTGTTATTCTCTGGACTGAAGGATTGATGGGTGGCAGCAGGATCAGTGTTTGGGCAATAGCTGTTCACAAGGTATAAAAATGATTCAGATGTGAACAACAAATATCATCATGTACATTTATATTTATTAAATGGTAGAGAGATTGGCGAGTGCTTTTGTTGAAAAAGTCCTGGATGTCCTTGGTCACAAGTCACTGACAGAATTCATACAGGGGAAGGAAGTAAATGATACGTGGCTCTTCAGGCAAAATGATTGAAGTACAAAAGTTAGAAAATCTTTCCCACTGATCGTGTTTTGTTGAGATAGTATTTGGTGCTTTGTGTAAAGGTTTGGTCTGCTTTATAATCAATGATATCTTTGTCACCGAGACAGTGCAAAGGAGTTTGACCAGACTAAACACTGGCGTGTTGTTACCATGAGGAGAGAGTGCAGTAACGATGTGCTTAATCTGTAGCGCTGTGAGAGAATAAGAAGTTGAAGCTTTATAGGTATGGACAGAAACCCATTATGACCCAAACAGCGAAATGGGGTGTCAATGTCATACTTTTCATTGGATGTTTGATTCACGACAGTTTACATGCATCTGCAGAACCCTCATGTCGATTGATAGCGAGGTGCAGGCTCTGAATGAACCCTGAACACTTTAATGCACAGTTAATGTGTGACACTTCATTGTGTGTCGCTTTGTACACAGTCCTGTCAGCAGCCAAAACACCTTCATTCTGAAACAGTTAGTTATTCCCCACCGGTTTCCGACCTCCATGGAGACCATGGGTCTGCCTTCTTGGAGATGGAAGATAACTTGGAGAATGGCTAAAAAATGTTGGCTTCATTCCAACTGCCAGAAAACCATATTAAAGTAACACATATATACCATGAGTAATTAAGCCATGTGGATCAATTTGGAGCAGTTGCCTGCGCAGCCCCTGCTCCATTTGTTTGTGATGTTGGAGCATCTCTGACACTTTCCTGTTCCTGTGTTAGTGGCTTGACAAGCTGAATAACCTCTTCCTGATCCTTTGTAAGTGACTCCGGGTGTGAAATGGTTCTTTCTGATCCCATGTACGTGACATGTGGGAGAGAGCAGACTCCCACCTTCCTGTGCAACAGGCAGGAGGCACTGAAAGGGCTATCCTTCTTTTGCCCAGTAGTTTTGATGGGATGAATGGCTGCCCCACATTCTCGTGAAACCAGATTGGGCTGCTGAATGAACTTGTCCTTTTACTGTGGAAATGTACTGTGCTGTTACATAAATGTCAACCAGACTTTAACAACACGGTCTTGAATGTTATCCGAGTCTTGCTATACATGGTCACAGATTGTTTCAAGAGCTGAAGAGGGACAATCTGTCCTGAAAACTTTGTAGACTTCAGTGAATGCCCCCTCTTCTGCTGGCACGGTGGCTCAGTAGCTAACACTGCTGCCTCATAGCATCAGGGTCCCAGGTTTGATTCGAGCCTTGGGCAACTGTCTGTGTGGGGTTTGCACATTCCCCACTTGTCTGCATGAGTTTCCTTTGGGTGCTCCGGTTTCCTCTCACAGTCCGAAGATGTGCACGCAGGGTGAATTGGCCATACTAAATTGTCCATCTTGTTAGGTGCATTAGTCAGAAGGAAATGTGTTTGGGTGGGTTACTCTTCGGAGGGTTGGTGTGGACTGGTTGGGCCGACGTGCCTGTTTAAACATTGTAGGGAATCTAATCTGCTCAGTTTGGACTCAATGGGCTGAATAGCCTCCTTCCACACTGTAGGGATTATGTGATGCCAAACTGGAGATGCCTGAGCTGAGGAAGCTACGCTGAGGATCTCCTGCAGATGTGTCCCACGGCTGAGATGATTGATGCCCACCAATGATAATCATCTTCCCTTGTGCCGTGAATGACTCCAAGCAGTGTAGAGGTCATAATTAATTCTCAGTAAGTGTGATTTTGTTCAGGTTCCTTTATGTCATCCTCAGTCAAATACTGCCTTGAGTTCAGGGTCAGTCTCTCTTACCTGAGCCCCTGCGTTACCTCTTTTGTTCATATCAATAGGTCATGGTGCAGAAGCAGAGAAGGTTTTCTTCAAACAGAGGGTAGTGAATGTCAGGAACCGTCTTACACAGAGATGTAGGGGAGCTAGATCACTGAAAGGGACCAGTGGTGCCCAGCTGGGATCAGTTCAGTGACCTCTGCTCTCTGTTATTTTCAAAATGACTTGGATGTGGGTGTTGAAGAGTTGGCTAGTAACTTTGCTGATGACACAAAGGTGGTTGGAGTGGTACAGAATGTGGAGGGTTATTGTAGGTTGCAATGGGACATCGACAGGATGCAGAGCTGGGCTGAGAAGTGGCACATGGAGTTCAAACTGAAGTAATTCACTTTGCAAGCTGGAATGTGAACGCAGAATACATGGTTAAAGGCAGGATTCTTGGCAGCGTGGAGAAACAGAGGGATCCTGGCGTCTGTGTCCACAGATCCCTCAAAGCTGCCACCCAAGTTAATCAGGTTGTTAAGAAGGCGTATGGTATGTTGGCTTTCAGTTGCAGGGGGATTGAGTTTAAGAGCCGCGAGGTTATGCTGCAGCTCGATAGAGCCATGCTCAGACCGCACAGGGAATATTGTGTTCAGTTCTGGTCTCCTCATTATAGGAAGGATAATGAAGCTTTTGAGAGTGTAAAGAGGAGATTTACCAGGATGCTACCTGGACTAGAAGTCTTACGAAGAAACCGCGAGGGAGCGAGGGCTTTTCTCATTGGAGGAAAAATAGATGAGAGGTGACTTGATAGGGGTGTACAAGATGATGAGAGGCAGATAGAGAGTGAATAGCCAGCGACATTTTCCCATGGCAGAAATGTCTATCACTAGGTGGCATAATTTTAAGGTAATTGGAGGAAGTTTTAAGGGAGATATCAGAGGTAGATTATTTACACAGAGTGTGGTGGGTGTGTTGAATGCACTACAATCAGTGGTAGTAGAGTCAAATACGTGAGGGAAACTTAAGAGACTCTTGGATAGGCACATGGAACAAAGTGAATGGAAGCATGGAGGTTAGAGTAGGACAAACAACACAATGTCGGGGGCTGAAGGTCCAATCTGCATGCATTCATGTAGAACCTTGAGCTCAAAACCTGCATGAATTCATGTAAAGCTCTGTAATCTCACTTTTTAGCTTAGAATCAATTTAAACATCATGGCATCGTCAGAGAACACAGGGGGCCAGCAGCTTCAACATTTTGTCTTGCTATCACCATTGTTCACAGCTCACCTGAGAATGCAACTTTTTTTAAAAAATAGATTTTGGGATTTACACATGAAAGAAGTGAAACTATCGTGGTATTCGAACCGATGAAAGGCTTAACAGACAATCAATTTTTCCATGTATAATTTCAGTTACATCACACTGTAAATTTTTGCTCTAAATTCTGTGTTACGGTCGAGCCCTCCACTATCACCTGATGAACGAACGATGCTCCAAAAGCTAGTGTGCTTCCAATTAAACCTGTTGGACTATAACCTGGTGCTCTGTGATTTCTAACTTTGTACACCCCAGTCGAACACCAACATCTCCAAATCAGTACTGTTCTTTGTTCTGTGTTCTATGGAAGTGCTCAAGAAGACTTGGACATTAAGAAGATTTGAGAATTGGAGCAGGTCTGCCTTGATCTTAGTGAAGGGTAAGGCAGGCTTGGGATGTGAATGACCTGCACCTGTTTCTGATGCTCTCCCATTCTGTTATTGGAAAGTTCATATGTGTTATTTTCCTGGAAGGTCTTTTATGGAATGTTGCAATCAGGGAGACCCGTGGATTTTGTGAGCCATCACTGGGTGAGATTTGGGGGCTGTATTCACAGTGAATCTGGGTCTACAACATGATCAACAAATGAAGCACAAGATACAGAGAGGGGAGGTTTTGTAAAGAGAAGTGAGCAACCTCTTCCATATCCAGCCTGGGTCTTCCAATTACATTTTCCAAATCTCCCAAACCGAGTGGGACAGTCTCGAGCAACCGAACTGTTTCCTGTATTTCTGTGCACCATGCTATAACAATAAGTGGACTCTAACTGCTCCTGTCTAGCAGGTTAGAGGGGTTGAATGGAACACAGAAACATGGGAGTGAGGAGCAGGAGTGGGTCATTAGAGAATTTGAGCCTTCTCCACCAAACATTAAGATTGTGGCTGATCAGATTGGGGTCTTAGCCTCATCGTCCTGTCTGTGTCCCATTATCCGTGACTCAGTTCTCTGTCAAATCTTTAGCTAACTCAGCTGTAAATACTTATAATCAGAGAGGCACCACAAACTTCCGGGGAAGAGAATTCCCATTCGAATGGCCCTTTTAGAATTCTTCCTCATCCCGCTGTGAGAATAAGAGAATCATACAGCGTGGAAAAAGATCCTTTTGTTCAATTTGTCCATGCCGATCAGGCATCTTAATCAGATCTCGTCCCACTTGGCAGCATTTGGCCCACATCACATGATCCATTCCTATTTATGTACCTATCCAGTTACATTTTAAACGTGTAAGTGTACACGCTTTCACTACTTTCTCTGGCAGTACACCCACCAGCCTCTGTATGAAAAGGTTTCCCCTCAGGTCCCTTCTAAGACATTTCCCTGTCACCTTCACCCTATGCCGTCTAGTTCTGGACGCCCCTACACTGGGAAAAAGATCTTGTCCAATCAGACTATCCATGCGCCTCAGGACTTTATTAAACCTCTGTCATGTCACCATTCAGTCTCTGACAGTCCGGGGGAAAAGCCTCATCTTGTTCATCAACTCCCTGTAGCTCAAACCCTCAGGTTCCAGATAATCTTTGTAAATCTTTTCTGCACCCTTTCAAGCTTAACAACATCCATCCTTTAAAAGAGTCAACTGATATGTACGCAGTTTTATTAAAGTGGCCTCACCTCCGTCCTGTCCAAGCCCCTCACGCTACCCCTACTCCAATTCTCAATGTTCTGACCGATTAAGACAAGCATGTCAACCACGTTCCTCAATACTCTACCGACCTAAACTCCACTTTCAAGGAACTATGAATCTTCACCCATAGTTCTCTTTGTTAAGCAACATTTCCCAGGGCACTACCCCGCTTTAACTTACCGAAATGTCAAACCTCACCAATATCTAAATTAAACTCCATCTGCCAGTCCTTGGCTCATTGTTGGTCAAGGATCCCGTTATATTCTGAGATAATCTTCTTCACTGTTCACTGAACCAATTTGGTGATGTTATCTGTAAACTTACTAACCATGCCTCCGATAATCACATCAAAGTTGTTAATATCCATGATAAAAAGCAGTGAGCTCAGCACTGTTTCTTTCAGAACACCGCTGGCCACAGGTCTTCAGTTTGGAAAACAATCCATTACCTTCAATCCAATTTTGTATCCAATTTGTTAGCTTTTCCTAGATTACATATAATCTAATTTTAGTAATCTGTCTACGATGGGGAACCTTATTATATGCCTTGCTGAAATTTGTGTAAAAATTGTACACCACAGTGTATTCTTCAAACTTCTTTGTCATCTCTTCATAATACTAAATCACATTAATTAGACATGATTTCACAAATCCATATTGACTATCCCTAATCATTCCTTGTCTTTCTAAATAAATGCAAATTCCATCCCTCAGAATCCCCTCCAAGGAACTCCTCGTCTCTGACCTTGGCTGATTGAGTCGATAACACCCTGCGTTGTTTTGGCTCACTTCTCCCTTTTCTGGCCCCACTCCTCCACTGCCCACAAAAAATAATTATAACTATGTTGGTGATATGGCCAATGATATAGTTCTCAGAGTGTGTCAGGGTCAGTGTTCGGAACAAGTCAGGCAGATTTCTTTAATCTACTAAAACAACATGTCTATGACCAAAACAAACTATGATGGAAAGTGGAATGACGAGAGGATATTGCAAATATGTACAGTGATATTTCCCTTTGAAAAATACTGAGAAACACACACACACACACACACACACACACACACAAAGACACACACACAGACACACACGCACACACAGACAGACAGACACACACACACACACACACACATACACACACACGTATTGTCGATAACAAACTGAAAAGCATAATATCTGCAAAGTTAACTTGAAAGAACATTGTCCAAATATGATTCGAACTTATGACCTAAGGTAAAATGAGAGTTTGACCCAAATACTGTTCTATGTGTAGAGTCATCAAGTCCTAGATCATGGAGAGAGGCAGAGAGGCCCTTTGGCTCAAACTCGTCCATGCTGACACAAATATCCAACCACACTAACCTCATTTCCCAGCACTTGGCCAATAGCATTCTCGTCTTTTCCTGTCCATGTACTTGCCCAAATGCCATTTATGTATCCTTAATATAAATGCATCAACCACTTCTGTTGACAGCTCATTCCCTTTGTGTGCCACTCTCTGTGTAAAACAGTTTCCATCAGTTTCCCTTTTATTCTTTCCCCTCTGACCTTAAACTGATGCTCTCCCCTCCTTGATTCCCCAACTCTAGGAAAAAAAGGTTGGGTCCATTCACCCTATCCATGTAAACTTCTATAGGCCCCTCTCCTGTGCTCGAAAGAAAAACAGTCCTCGCTTGTCCAACCTCTCCCATTAATTCATACTGTTGAGTCCTGGCAACATTTTTATAAATTCCGTCTGCACACATTCCAAATTAAAAACATCCTTCCGATCGCAATGTGACTAAAACTGAACACAACACTACAAGTGCAGCCTCACCAACATCCTGTATAACTATAACATAACTTCCCAACTGCTCTCCTCCATGTCCTGACCGATGCTTGCTAGTGTGGCAAAAGCCTACTTCACTACCATATCTAACTATGACCCCACTTTCAGAGAACGGTGGACCTAAACTCCATGGTCCCTCTGCTCAACTACACTCCTTAAGGTCCTACCAATCAACATGAAACTCCTACCTTGATCTAACGTTGCCAAAATATTCCTCGGCCCACTTCTCCAGTTTGATCAAGGTCCTGCTGCAATTTCTGATATACTTCCTCATTGTCCACGATACCACCTATCTTAGTGTCATCTTCAAGTTTCCTAGCCATGTCTTGTACATTCGCAAGAATATCATTGATACAGATAACAAATAGCAACGGGCCCAGCAGCGACCCCTGAGGCACTTCATGTGTCACAGGCCTCCAGTCCACTATTACCCTCTGCTTACTACCATGAAGCCAATTGTATATCTAATTTGCCAGGTCCCTCTGGATTCCATGCGATTCTAACCTTCCAGACCAGCCTATCAATGGCAACCTTGTCAAAGGCCTTACTGAAAACCACACACTCTACCGCCCTACCCTCATCAACATTCCTGGTCACTTCATCAATGAACTCAAACAAATTTGAGAGGCATGATCTCCCACTCACAAAGCCATGTGATCTTTCCAGTATAAAAACAACTATTAATAATAATTATTAAAATTAATAATATCAAACTAATAAGATATAAAATTAATATCAAACTAATAATAAGATGACACTTTCAGTGGAGAATAAATTAACCATGGTATGTGATATTCGAACGTGCATCATGGGTGAAGGGCAGAATAGATTTTGTACCTGTGTCATTGAACTGTGTTGAAAAAAAGCAAGGGTGACATGGTAGTTCAGTGGCTAGTACTGCTGCCTCATAATGTCATGGATCCGGGTTTGGTTCCAGCTCGGGTGACGCTCTGTATGGAGTTTGCACATTCTCACTGTGTTTGTGTGCGTTTCCTCTGGGTGCTCCATTTTCCATCCACAATCCAAAGATCTATAGGTCAGGTGAATTGGCCATGCTAATTTACCTATAGTGTTATGTGCATTCGTCAGAGGTAAATATAGGGTAGAGGAATGGAACCGGGTGGGTGACTGTTTGGAGGGTCAGTGTGGTCTTGTGCCAGACGGCCTGTTTCCATACTGTAGGGAATCTGTCAAAAAAATTATTTCTAAACAAACCTTATATTTCCAAATGCATGCATAGCGCACCCCTCAGAGTCTTCTCAAACAACCTACGTACCACAGATATTAGACTTCCTGGTCTATCGATCCCAGATTTTTCTTTGCTTCTCTTTTTGAATAATGGCACAACATTTGCTAATCTTCTGGAACCTAACCTGTTGCTAACGATGATGCAAAAATATCAACCAGGGTTCCCGTAGTTTCTTCTGTAGCCTCTTGCAGTGTTCTTGGATGCATCTGTTTACAACCAGGAGATTAATCCACCTTCATACAGTCTAATGCATCCAACACACCTTCTCCTGTGATATTGACTCACCCCAAGATAACACTACGACTTTTGTCAGCCTCCCAAGTTTCATGTATTACTCCACGGTAAAGACAGAGGAGAAATATTCATTGAGAATCTCGCAAATCTTCAGGACATGCACGTCCATTTTGGACTTTGAGGGGTCATATTCTCATTTAGCTATTCTTTTGACTTTAATATACTTAATGAACCTATTTGGATTCACCCTAATCTTCTCAGCCAAAGCTATCTTGTGCCCCTTTTCACCCTCCTGATTTCCTTCTTCAGTAAACTCCTGTATCCCCTGTATACCTCCAGGTATTCCCTCGATCCCAGCTGCCTGGACCTGAGCCACGCCTCCTTTTTGCTGGTCAAAGCCTCAATATCTCCTGACATCCGAGGTTCCCTCTTCCTACCAACCTTGCCTTTTACCCTCACAGTAACATATAGACCTTGAACTGTCGACATTTCACTTTTAAAGTCCTCCCACTTGCAGGAGGTCCCTTCACCTGCAAACAAACTCCTCCAACCAACCCCTACAACCTCCTGTCTCATTCCATCAAAATTCGCCTTGCCCCAAGTTTGAACTTTGAACATGTGGACCAATTTTATCCTTCTGCATAACTATTGAAAAATTAATAGAACTATTTTCGCGGGTCCCAGAGGGCTCCCCCATTGTCACCTCAGACACCTGTCCTGCCCTAGATCTTAGAGTAGGTCACGCTTCGTCCCTTCCCGATTTGCACTCTCTACTTACTGCTTGAGGAAACTATTCTGAACACACTTAATAAATTCACCCCATCTCAGTCCTTAATTCTATGTCATTCCCAGTCTATGTTCGGAAAATTAAAATCTCCTACTAATGCAATCCTATTGGCCCTGCTCGTCTCCCCAGTCTGTCGACATATTTTTGTTCCACTAATTCCTCGTTTATTATTTGGGGGCCTATAGTACAATCTAAATCCTATCACCATTCCCTTCTTATTTATTAGCTCCCCAGACAAATCCTCACAGGATGATCCATCAGTTATTTTATCTCTGATTACTGCTGTGTTACTCGCCTTAATCAAAAATGAAACTCTCTGTCCCCTCTTTCCACCATCTCTGTCCCGTATAAAGCACCTGTACCCTGGTACTTTAAGCTGCCTGTGCTGTCCCTCCCTTAGCCATGTATCAGTAATGGCTATAATATCCCAGTCCCACGCAGCGATCCATGTCCACAGTTCATCAGCCTTACCTGTCAGCCATCTTGCATTGAAACAGTTGTGATTTAATCCAACAGGCATTCCTTGCTCCCTGTCGTTGTCTAGCCTGACCTGTCTCTTCATTTTACTGTTTCTGATTACTGAATCTTCTTCCAGCCTCGCACTTGTCTCCCTGCTGTTGAGGATCCCACCACTCCCCAACCCCAGCCAATCTAGTTGAAACCCTCCCTTGCAGCAGTTGCAAACCTGCCTGCTTGGATACTGGTCCCCTTCCAGCTCAGGTACAACTTGTCCTTCCTGAACACGCCACCTTGCCCCACAAAAGATCCCAGTAATCCAAAAATCTTTGCCCCCTGCACCAATTCTTTAGCCACCCCTTCATCTACCATATCCTCCTATTCTTACCCTCACTAGCACGGAGAACTGGAAGTAAACTGGATATTACCGTGCATTTTATCCTTTTCCGTAGCTCTCCACAATCACTCTGTAGGATGTCATCACTATTTCTACCTGTGTCATTCTGTCCTTTGTACCAATGTGCACAATGACTTCTGGCTGCTTCCCGCTCCCACCACCCTCCCCCTACTCCCACTCTGAGACATCCTGGACCCTGGGCATGTGGGAGGCTACACACCATTCCGGATTCCCATTTGCTGCCACAGAATCTCCTGTCTGTTCACTATCGAGTCGAATAATTACTTCTGTTGTTATTCTACTTGCACAGCCTTCTGACAATGGTATTTCTTCATGAAACAGTTGAATTTGGCTGAATTGTTTTGCTTCAGGTAATGGGGAGATTCCAATGAATCCTCATCAGGTTTCCTCCATTAGTGGGAAAGACGACTGGGCTTTTTTTCACTCCCACACATTGCTGTGATGAGCGATTGGGAAGCAGAAAGTGAGCAATAGAATGTTTCTCCACAGATAGGCTATATTTTCCATCTGTAAGTTAAATCAGTAACGTTTCCAGTCCCACACTGGACTCTGTGAGCTCTTCTTAAACATTGTCCGAACTATATGACTCCATAACATTCTCGACTCCAGGTTAGTGTGTTATTGCAGAATCAATTCATTCACAATAAATGGTCCTACTTGTTTTGAAGATGCATTACTATGTGCTTGTATAATGTAAAAATAAGCGTTTCATGTCTTCACAAAGTCTGTGTTAAAATGAATATTCATAAACATGTACAGTAATTGCTGGAAAAGCTCAGCTTGTCTGTAAGAATATGTGGGAAGAGAATTCACAGTTCAATTTTACTGTCCAATGACCTTTCCTTTGAAACTGACTTATTCTTAAATTATTTCCCCAGTTTTATTCTCCCACACTATAAGAAATATCCATCCAGTATTCACCAACTACACTCTTCTCCAGATCTTATATGGTCAATAAACCATCCCTCATTCTCAGGCCTAACTGTTAATTCTTCATAACGTAATGTCTTCATCCCAAGAATGCATAAAGAGAAACATCTTTGAGACATTTCGAAAGCAATTTTTATTTCAGTTTAGGCAGTTATAACTACACATTATACAACAGATGTAATCTCAGCAATGCCCTGTACTGATGCAAAAAACATCACTAAGATCATACCCAACACCCCTTGCACGAAACAGGATCATGACATTTACCTTCCAAATCACTTGCTACATCTTCAGGTTAATTTGATATGATTCATGTACTACGACCCACAAATCTCTCTGTAACACTGAGTTCTGCATTCTCCTTGCAGTTAAATAAATTTCTGCTGTTTCGTCTTTTCCACAAAACAGAAAATTTCCATCACATATATATTGTACTGTTTTTGTTTTCTGCTGAAGCTTTGCTCACAGCCATCCTCTGTCTTTATGCCATTGCTTGTTCTGCCTTCCCCTGTCCGTATCCCATTGCAGATGCTCTGCCCTCCCCTGTCTGTATCCCATTGCAGATGCTCTGCCTCCCCCCCTCTGTATCCCATTGCTGATGCTCTGCCCTCCCCTGTCTGTATCCCATTGCTGATGCTCTGCCTCCCCCCGAATGTATCCCATTGCTGATGCTCTGCCCTCCCCTGTCTGTGTCCCATTGCTGATGCTCTGCCTCCCCCCGTCTGTATCCCATTGCTGATGCTCTGCCCTCCCCTGTCTGTATCCCATTGCAGACGCTCGGCCCTCCCCCTGTCAGTATCAAATTGCAGATGCTCTGCCCTCCCCTGTCTGTATCCCATTGCAGACGCTCTAACCTTCCCCGTCTGTATCCCATTACAGACGCACTGCCTTCAGCTGTCTGTATCGCATTGTAGATGCTCTCCCCTCCCCTGTCTGTATCCCATTGTAGACACTCTGCTCTTCCCCTATCTGGATCCCAATGCAGGTGCTCTGCCCACCCCATCTGCATCCCACTGCAGACGTTATGCCACCTCTGCCTATATCCCACTGCAGAAGCTCTGACCTCACCCATCAGTATCCCATTACAGGCACTCTTCCCTCCCCCTGTCTGTATCCCATTGCAGACGCTCTTCCCTCCCCCGACTGTATCCCATTTCAGACGCTCTGCCCCTGCCCTGTCTCTATCCCATTGCAGACGGTCCGACCTCCCCTGTCTATATCCCATTGCAGACGCTCTCCCCTCCCCCTGTCTGTATCCCATTGCAGACGCTCTCCCCTCCCCCTGTCTTTATCCCATTGCAGACGCTCTCCCCTCCCCCTGTCTGTATCCCATTGCAGACGCTCTCCCCACCCCCTGTCTGTATCCCATTGCAGACACTCTACCCTTCCCCTGTCTGTATCCCATTGCAGACGCTCTCCCCTCCCCCTGTCTGTATCCCATTGCAGACGCTCTTCCCTTCCCCTGTCTGTATCCCATTGCAGACGGTCCGACCTCCCCTGTCTGTATCCCATTGCAGACGCTCTCCCTTCCCCTGTCTGTCTCCCATCGCAGACACTCTGCCCTTCCCCTGTCTGTATCCCATTGCAGACGGTCCGACCTCCCCTGTCTGTATCCCATTGCAGACGCTCTCCCTTCCCCTGTCTGTATCCCATTGCAGACGCTCTACCCTTCCCCTGTCTGTCTCCCATCGCACACGCTCTTCCCTCCCCTGTCTCTATCCCATTGCAGAGGTGCATCCCTCCCCCAGTCCGTCTCCCATTGCAGACACACTGCCCTTCCTTGTCTGTATCCCATTGTAGACGCACTGCCCTCACTCTGCCCTCCGCTGTCTGTATCCCATTGCAGACAGTCTTCCCTCCACTGTCTGTATCCCATTGCAGACGCTCTGCCCTCTCCCCGTCTGTCTCCAATTGCAGGTGATCTGTCCTTCCACTGTCTGCATTCCCTTGCAGACGCTCTACCCTCCCCCTGTCTGTATCCCATTGCAGACTCTCTGTCTCCATTTGACATCTTATTGAATGACTAGCCTGGTGCATGAGCAAATTGAGCTCCATCTCCTTCATCCGGTTCATTAGAATAGATTGTAATTTGTTGATGATCTCATACAGATCCCTGAAGAATTCCACTCGTTACAGCTTTCCAAACACAGAATGAGTAATGATCTATATTCTGCATTTCCTGACAGCTACCTAGGGCTCACCCTCTTCTGCATAACAGCCTGGGATGGTTATAGGGCGTCCCCCTGTGCGGTAATTTACTGAATACTTCATTCTGTTCGGTGCAGCATATTTGTTGCAGCCCATCTTGCCGCAGACGCATTTAGGCGCAGAATTATTTCAGCGCGGCTCATATGTATTCCTTTTCAGGCTTAGATAAAAGCATTAATCAAAACAATAAAAATAAAAATAATGTTTATTGCCTTTAGTAAAAATGTTAAAAAGACACCTGAGTAAGTATAACATTGACTCATAGTTTTATTTCTGAGCTAAAATGATAATCGGTCTTGCATTTATTCCGATTGAAAACATTCATGAAGCTATTGAACATTTGACTGATGCGCTTCCAGATGAACTGAAACCGCTGCTGGACTGGTTCGAGGATAACTATGGAGGTAGAAGATTACGCAGTGGAAATGGTCGGCGTTCACCGCTTTTTCCAGTTGGAATGTGGAATTTATATGAAAGAACTCTAAACAATGAGAACAAAACAGACAATAATGCAAAAGCTGCCCACAGGAGATGACAATGCAAACTTGATGTGGAACATCCAGTTATTTGGAAATATATTGACAGTTTACCAAAGGTTCAGAGAGGAAGGGACCATTACTATGAGCATTTCATAGCAGGGCACGATAGTCCGTTGAAATTAAAGAAGCAGATGCTAGAATACAAACACTCGTAAGAAGATTTAGTGAGAGAAATGATGTCGAGTATTTACGAGGATTGCCCATAATTTTGAATGAATGTAATGTTTGAAATTTTTCGTAATGAACTTATATCGTTTACTTTTTTTCTTTTTAACATTTTTACTGAAGAGAAGAAACATTATTTTTATTTTTAGTCTTTCATTAATGCTGTTAACTAAGCCTGAAAAGTGAGAGAGATTAGATTGGAACTGCCAGCGAGTTTCAATTGAGAATTGCTCTTTACTGAACATTGATACTTACTTGGTTGGTGGGACGTCGATGTTTCAGAATCTCCACACAAGGTGTCCTGGTCGTCTCTGGCTTTTTGAAGGATCCTCCCCAAATGTCGAGGTAGACAGTGAGGGAACGGATGTCGGGCACTCTACTTAGTTACAGCATCTGTAAGCCGCCCTCTCTCTCTCTCTCGCCTCCCTATCCCTCTCTTTCACCCCCTCCCTCTCTCTCTCACCTACTCTCTCTCTCGCCCCCTTCACTCTCTCGTCCCCCTCCCTCACTCTCTCGTCCCCCTCCCTCTCTCACTCGTCCCCCTCCCTCTCTCTCTCGTCACCTCCCTCTCTCTCTTCCGCCCCCTCCCTCTCTATCTCGCCACCTCCCACTCTCTCTCGCCCTCTCACACTCTCTCTTGCACCCTCCCTCTCTCCCTCTCCCTATCTCTCTTTCCCCTTCCTCTCTCTCTCTTTCCCCTCACTCTTTCTCTCACCCCCACCCTCTCTCTCTCTCACCCCCTCCCTCTCTCTCTCTTGCCCCCTCTCTCTCGTCCCTCTCTCTCTCTTGCCACCCTCCAACTCTCTCTCGACCACCTTTCTAACTCGCCGCCCTCTCTTTCTCTCGCCCCCCCTCTTTCACCCGCGCCCTCTCTCTCTCGCCCGCCGCCCCTCTCACACCCCCTTCCTCTCTCTCTCTCGCCCCCTTCCCTCTCTCTCTCTCTCGCCTCCCTATCCCTCTCTTTCACCCCCTCCCTCTCTCTCTCACCTACTCTCTCTCTCGCCCCCTTCACTCACTCGTCCCCCTCCCTCTCTCTCTCGTCACCTCCCTCTCTCTCTCGCCACCTCCCACTCTCTCTCGCCCTCTCACACTCTTTCTCGCACCCTCCCTCTCTCCCCCTCCCTATCTCTCTTTCCCCTTCCTCTCTCTCTCTTTCCCCTCACTCTTTCTCTCACCCCCACCCTCTCTCTCTCTCACCCCCTCCCTCTCTCTCTCTCTTGCCCCCTCTCTCTCTCGTCCCTCTCTCTCTCTTGCCACCCTCCAACTCTCTCTCGACCACCTTTCTAACTCGCCGCCCTCTCTTTCTCTCGCCCCCCCTCTTTCGCCCGCGCCCTCTCTCTCTCGCCCGCCGCCCCTCTCACACCCCCTTCCTCTCTCTCTCTCGCCCCCTTCCCTCTCTCTCTCGCCCCCCTCTCTCACTCGCCCCCTCCCTCCCTCTCTCGCTCCCCTCCCTCTTTCTCGCCCCCCTCTCTCTCTCGCCCCCTCCCTCTCTCTCTCACCCCATCCCTCTCTCTCACACCCTCTCCCTCTCTCTCCCCCCCCTCTCCCCCCCCTCTCTCTCGCCCCCCTCTCTCACTCGCCCCCTCCCTCCCTGTCTCGCTCCCCTCCCTCTTTCTCGCCCCCTCTCTCTCTCGCCCCCTCCCTCTCTCTCTCACCCCATCCCTCTCTCTCTCACCCTCTCCCTCTCTCTCACCCCCCTCTCCCCCCCCTCTCTCCCACCCACCTCTCTCTCTCGCCCCCTGCCTCTCTCTGTATCACCCCACCCTCTCTCGTCCCGCACCCCCCCCTCTCACCTCTCCCTCTCTCTCTCACCCACCCACCTGTCTCTCTTGCCCGCCGCCTCTCTCTCTCACCCTTCTCCCTTTCTCTCTCGCACGTCCCTCTCTACCTCGCTCCCCTCCCTCTCTCTTACCTCCTCCTTCGCTCTCTTGCTCCCCCCTCTCTGTCGCCCGCCCTCCCTCTCGCTCTCGCTGCTCCCTCTCTCTCTCTCAACCACCCACCTCTCTCTCTCTTGCCCATCCCCTCTCTCTCGCTCTCCCATGCCTCTTCCTTTCTCTCTCGCCCCTCTCTCTCACCTCCACTTAGTGGAGCTGCTGGGGATGGTTTGCAGAAGGTTGTGCTGTGAGCTGCCTCAGATATTCCGGAAAACCTGATGATTTGGTGACGCAACTCTGAATGGAACATGGGGACTGTAGTTACAGCATCTGGGTCTGCAACATGAACAACAAATGGAGCAGAGGCTACAGAGAGGGGAAGCTCTGAAACCACAGAGTGAGTGTGTGTGGGGAAAGGGACATGCCGTATTTGCCTGTGCCTTAGTCTGGACGAGTACACATTCTCACTCTCCCCGTTACATACACTGATGCACACTCTCCCTATCTGCCCTCACACACATTCACACTGCCCCTCTCTCACGATCCACACATGCACTCCACTCTGTCAACACACACGGATGAACACAGACCGGCTCTCTCTCTCCCTCCCGCACACACACGCACAATCCACCTCACTCTCTCTCACATACAGAATGGGTGTCTCTCACTCCCCTTCACGCAGACACGCCCTCTCTCCCACACATACACACGCGCGCTACTCCTACTTTGTAAATAAAACCAGTCTGACTCCAGGGCAAGACACAGACAGAGTCCAAACAAGGCCTCAAGCTGAGAATACATTATCTGACCGCAACTGTTACTTCATTTACATCGATAGTACCTGAAGGTGTCTCCAGGCAGTGACTTGAAATAAATTCTGTGATTTGCATTTTAATCAATCAAACCCGCCTCTCCATTCTGACTGATTAAGTACTTAAGAGCCATCTTAGGTGTGTACAATTCATGTGCATGACTTGTACAACCCTTTGATCTTGGCTAAAGGTGGCTGGAAGTGAAGACTTTACGGTGGAACCGTTGATGAAGAACAGTGGAAGGCTTTCAAAACAATTTTTCAACGTTCCCAGCAACAGTATATAATGGTGAAATGGAAGGACTGTCGCAAAAGGGTAATCTACCATGAACGTCCCAGGTAATAAGGGAGGCTATCAAATTAAAATAAATGGCATAAATAATGGCAACGACCAGTGGGAAAGTAGAAGATTGGGAAAACTTTAAATGTCAAAATAATGTCAAAACCGTTAACTTTTTTGTTGCTTTATTTTGAAATTTATCAAGACACATCCGATAGGTTACAAGAGTAAACTACCTCAGAATATAAAGACAGATAGCAAAATATTCTATAAATATACAAAACGAAATGAATGGCTAAGGTAAGCAATTGTCCTTTAGAATGTGAGAAGTGGGATCCAGTAATGAGATATGAGGAAATGGACAAGGAATTGAAGAGTTATTTAGTTGGTCTACACAATGAAGAACACTAATAACATGTCAGTAATTGTCAAAGGCAGGAAGGTAAGTGAGTACCTGGAAACAACCATTCCCAAGAGAGAGATAGTGTTGGGCAAGCTCATGGAGCCAAAGGTAGATAAGTCTCCTGGCCCTGATGGAATGTATCCCAAGGTACTAACAGAGGTGATGAGAGAAATAACAAATGCACTTTTGGAAATTTTTCTGATTTCACTGGACTCTGATACAATTCCAGCAAATTGGAAAACAGGAGTACAGACACCACTGTTTAAAAAGGGAGATAGACAACATGAGGGGAATTATAGACTGGTTAGCCGAACATCTGTAGGAGAAAATATTTCAATCTGTAATCAAGGAATAAATGGCAATGCATCTTGATAGAAATTGTCCCGTTGGGGAGACACAGTGTTGGTTAATGAAAGGCAGGCCACGTGTAACTAACCTACTGGAATTCTATGAAGACATTACAACTACAGGAGCCCAGTAGGCGTGGTGTACTGAGATTTCCAAAAGACATTCAATATAGTGACGCCAAAAAGGCTGCTGCGTAAGGTGTGGCATTACGGGCAATGTATTAGCATGGAGAGAGGCTTGGTGAACTAACATGAAGCAACGAGTGGGAATGCATGATTGTTTTTCTGGTTGCTGATCAGTGACGAGTGGAGTGCCTCAGGGATCGGTGCTGGGACTGCAATTATTCACAGCTTACATAGATAATTTGGAGTAGGGGAGCACGTGTAGTGTCTCAAAGGTTGCAGATGATACTAACATGACTGGCAGAGTAAAATGTGGAGAGGATGGTTAAACTTTACAAAGGGACATAAAGAGTTGAAGTGAGTGGGTCAAGGTCTGGCAGATGGAGTGCAATTATAATAAATGTAAAATCATCCATTTTGGTAGGACAAATACTAAAGAGGACTCTTATTTGAATTGTTTAAAAAATGCAGCATGCTCTTGTGCAAAGGGACCTGGGTGTCCTTGTGCATGAATCACAGAAGCTGGTCTGTAGGGACAACAGGTAATTAACAAGGCAAATTGAATTTTGCGAAAGGGATTGAGTGTAAAAGTAGGGAGTTATGTTGCAGATTTAAAGGGTGCTGAGGAGACCACACCTGTAGTATGTGCAGTTTTGGTCTCCCCGTCTGAGAAAGGAAATACTAGCACGACAATGTATGCAGAGGAGGCTCGTTAGGTTGGTTTCAGAGGTGAGGGGTTTGGTTATGAGGAGAGACTGAATACATTGGAATTATACATTGATTGGAATTTGAAAGAATGAGGGAGGAAGGAATAGAAACATTTATAATTGTGAAGGGAGTAGGTACGATAGAAATATAAAGGATGATTCCAGAAGCATGTGAAATTAGATAACAGGGCAAAGCCTCAAAACTATATGGAGCAGATTTAGGACTGAATTGAGAAGGAACGTCTTGACCAAGAAGCTTGTGAACCTGTAGAATTCTTGAGGATTTGTCATTGAATGTGTTTGAACTCTTATAGATAATTGTTTGAAGATTGAAGGAATGATGGATTATGGTGAGTGGGCGGGTAAGTGGAGCTGAGGCTATGAAATGATCAGCCATTATCTTATTGAATGGTGGCGCAGGCTTGAAGGGCCCGATGGCCTACTCCTGCTCCTAGTTTGTACGTTCTTATGTAATGGGTCAACATGAAATGGGAATTATATTTGACAAACTGACTGGTAGATGCATACAGAAAAGAAATGGATGCAATGCATTTACATTTTCAGAAAGATCTTGATAAAGACTATGGCCGAGTGTGCAAACTCAAATGTTACGGCATTGGGACTAAAATATGAACATGATTTTAGAATTGGAGAACTGACACGAAACAGTGAACAGGAATAAAACAATCTGTTTTGAAGTTGAAGGATCATGGCCTGTCGTAGGGATTAGTGATTGTGACACAGCTATTCTCAATGCATACCATCATTTAGTTGAGGAAATCAAATGCAATATTTCTCAGTCTGCTGACAGCACGAAATGATGTCGGATTGTTAGTGGGTGAGGAGGATTTTAAAAAAAAAGCTCCAAGGTGATTGAGACAAGTGGAGTGAATGGGCAAATATGTGGCAGATGAAGATCAATGGGGGTGGATGTGATGGTGCGTACGTTGATAGGTACAATAGAACAGCAACCTATCATTTCAAAAGGGATTGTATGAAACATGTTGGTCTTTAAAGGGATTTATGTTCTTTCTTTTTTTCCCTGTTGCGCAGCCCTCCGAGGTCAGTGCAGGGTAGTGAGTTCTGAACCCAGAAGTCAATACTGGGAATGGCATTGGCACGCTGACCAGTGTACACAAAGCCACCAAGTGGGGAGCTGTGTAACATTTAAAAGGATCTGTATTTCCTTGTACACCAGTCACTGAAAGCAATATTGCAAGAGCAGAAAGCAGGCAGGAAGATAAATGGTGTGTTCACCTTAATTTCTAGGGGATTGACTGACAGAAGTAAGGGTGTCTTACTGCAGCTGTACAGGGCCTCGGTGAGAGCCCATCTCGAACATTGTGCAGTATTGTGTGTAGTTTGGTCTCCTTACCTAATAAGTGACAAACCTGACATTGAGGGAGTGCAGTGAAGGATGACCAGACTGATATCTGGAATGACAGGCTTGTTGTGAGAGCAGAGTTTGGGGCGTTTGGGCCTGTGTTCAATGGGCTTCAGGAACATGAGTGGAGATCTCAGTGAAACATATAAAAGTCTGACAGTGTGAGACATATTGGAAGATGATAATTCCCCTGCCTGGGACGTCTAAAACAAGAGGCCACAGTATTAGCTACAAGCAGGCTACTCTGCATTGAGATGAGAATAAATGTCTTCACTCAGTGACTTGTGACTCTGGGAATTTCTCTCCCAGATAAACTGTGGAACACAAGGCACTGAATATGAATAAGGATTTCTCGACACGAAAGGGAGCGGGAGGCATCTGGAATATGGCTATCACAAGCTCTCAGACGTTAGGAAGGAGGCCTCTGCAGGGTCAACAGAAATGTGTTTCCCATTCCCTTTTCTGATACTGAGGCTGGTGCCGGGAATTCTGTCAGTTTTATCCTTACAAACTTCAGAGCAGTTTGATACAATTTTGTGTCCTACTTTGCCGTTTTCGAGACCATTGAAAAGTTTATCACATGCATGTGTGTATAGAGTATCGTTTAGGCCAGACCAGAAATGCATGGAATTCACCAGGCCAGTATTCATTTCCTGAATGTACATTGATGAAGCAAATTGGAGTTTGCAATTGGCATTGATTTCAGCATCATCGTTACTGATACCAGATTTTAGATCTCGATATGTTGTTAATTGCTATTAAATTCCATCAGTTGCCAGGGCATTAGCCTGGTCTGGATTAGTAATCCAGTGATATTTCCACAACAGCACCATCTCCACGTAGGGACCTATTGGAAACCACACTGAGCTGGTTATTTCTGTGCGGTTTGACAGATCTGTCCAAAAGAATTTTTACAAGTTTAACTATCGTGATGTGACTGAGGGGGTGGCAAATGGTCAGATTGTAATTATTCTCCTCTTCGAGGACTGGACATAGTTAAGTAATTTTCCACATTGCCAAGAAGATATCAGAGTTGGAGCTGGAAAGAAACAGCTTCCCCCAGGGACACGGTTGTTGTGCATCACAAGTCTTCACTCCTGTTGCAGGAATCGTGTCAGGTCCCTTTGCCCTTGTCGTATCTACTGTGTTCAGCTGTTTCTTCATGTCGCTTGAAGCAAGTCGAATTGATTGAAGACTGGCATCTGTGATTCTGTGGGCATCATGGCGAGGGTGAGGTGGATCATCCACTCAACACGTCTGGCGGAGTATCTTGCCAAAAATACATCATTATCTTTTACACTGATGTACAGGACTGTTCCATTATTTAGGATGGCGATAATAGTGGAGCCCTCTCCTCCATGAAATTGTTTAACCGTCCATCACCATTTATGGCTAGATGTGACAGTACTGTTGGTTTGTTGGTGTTGGGATCATTACACCCTCTCTATCACATGTTATTGCTGCAGTTTGGAATGCAGACAGTTAGTTATGGTAGCTTTAACGGGTTGTCATCAGGTTTAGGTACACACGATTGGGACACTGGCACGTTCACCTATACATCAATGAACCATAGATCAACTTGGTTGGAATGATCGACTGAGGGATTATGCCAGGAAAAACATTACAGATTGTGCTTGAATTTAATTCTGTTTCTGCTGCTGCTGTGGTCTGCAGAACCACATCAATGTCAGGAATTCTCTATTTAAGAAAGTTTGGAGAGTTAGATCATTTAAAATATCTGCAGATGAGATTTGACTTGGAAATCAATTGAATGCAATGAAAGACTAGTGATGAAGGAGGAGTGAAAAAGTCATACACTCTTAGAATCATATAATATGCAAACAGACATTTTGGCTCAACTCGTCCATACTCACCTGGTTTCCTAAACTGAATGATTACTATTTTTCTTCTTTAGGCACACACCCCTCCAAACCTTTGGTATTCATGTACACATCCAATTGTCTTTAAAATGTTGTAACTGTACTCCCCAATGCTACTTCCTCTGAAAACTCGCTACCTTTACACACCACGCTCTGTGAGAAACAACTGTCCCTTAGATCTCTTTTAAATGTCTTCTCTCTCACCTTAAACCTATCTTGTCTGGTTCTGGACACACCCACTCGGAGGAAATGTTCTTGTCTATTTATCCTATCCATGCCTCTCATGATGTAATAAAGGTCACCTCTCAGCCTCCAACGGAAAAGGAACAAAATCCCAGCCTATCCTTATATGTCAAAACCTGCCATCTCCGTCACATCATTTTAAATCCTTTTGTCCCCTTCTCAGTTTATAACATTCTTCCAATAGCAGGACAACAAGAATTGCTTCAAATGTGGCCTGACCATTCTCTTGTAGAGCCACAACATGATGTGCTAATTCCTATACTCAATGCACTGACCGATGGAAGTCAGCTTGCCTTATGCCTTATTCACTGTCCTGTCAATCTGCGACTCCACTTTCACGGAACTATGTACCTGGACCCTGGATGTCTCTGTTTGACAACGCTCCCCAGCGCGATACCATTTTCTGAATAAATCCTACACTCGTTTGTCTAACAAAATGCAACATCTCGCATTTATCTGCATGAAGATCCATCAGCCAATCCTCAGCCCACTTGTCAAGTAGATCAAGATATCTTTGTTCCCTAAGATAGCCTTCTTCACTGTCCACCATAATTCCAATTTTGGGGGTTTCATCTCCAAATTACTATCCACGGTTCCAATGTTCTCATCCAAACCATTTACAAAAACCATGAACAACAGCAGCCTGGTCCTTGTGGAACAACGCTGGACACAGGCCTCCAATTGGAACAGCAAATCTCTCCCAGCACCCTCTGTCTCCTACAGTCAAGTCAGTTTTGTATCTAATTGGATAGCTGTCCCTGATCTCCTGTGATCTAACCTTATTAAACAGACTACCATGTGGAACTTTGTTGGGCCTCACTAAGGTCCACGTAGACAACGCATGTTGCTTTACCTTCATCTATCTTCCTGGTCACCTCTTCAAAACCTCCAATCTAGTTTGTGAGACATGGATTCCCAGACATAAAGCCGTGCTGAATATCCCTAATCAGCCCTTGCCTTTCCAAATGCATGTAAATCCTGCCTCTCAGAATCTCCTACAAACACTTCTCCACCCTTGACATCAAACTCACTGGTATGTAGTTCCCTGGGTTTTCTTTGCAGCCAAATTACAAATAATGTAACAACATTAGCTGTGTTCTTGTCCTCCAGGACCTCAACCGTGGCTGTCAATGATAAGAAAGTCAAGAGAACTTCAGATTTCGTAAACCAGAAATTAAGACAGAAATGTGCTGGAAAAGCTCTGCAGGTCTGGCAGCATCTGTGCAGAGAAATCCGATTTAATATGTTACAACACGGGCGAAACCTTGCCCCCTCCCCCACTATCTCCACCACCCCACGCTAATTTAAACTTGAAACACAGAAAAGATTTAGCGCATGCTGTTATGTGTAAAAATTCGGAAGGTCAATAACCATCCTGAAGGTCACTATTTAAAGCAAAAATTAACACTTTTTAAAATAAGTCTAACAGGGAATAATTAACTAACAACTTTTTGCAACTCCTTTCTCTGACCAATCTTTTACTTACTCTTCTATAATACTGGTCCGATAATCCCCCCACCCCACCCATCCCCAATTAAGATATACCAAAACAATCAAATTTCAGAACCAGCCAGCTGTCGAATATTCTCTTTGTATCGTCCTCTGTCTTCGCTTCTTCTCCTTAGAGTTTCTGTGTCACAGGTCATTGATAAACAAAGGTACATTTCGGAGAGCTATTCTCCGGTCAGTCTGCCGATGTTGGTGGTGTGACAGTTCTCCCCTAACTGGTCAATTTTCTTTTCAGCTTTCTATCCCAAATCATCGGGTAATTTCCTTTTTTTATAATATTGCCAAATTCCAAATTTAAACTCGATTGTAGTTTAGCTTCTTGGGACATAATTTAAATGGATTGATCAAATTTGATTTTATTTTTTGTCTCATAGCAACGCAGGTACTGCAAGCTGCTGGACCACATGTTACATTGTAAATTTTCCAGAACTCACTGTGCTTGGAAATCCTTCAACTCTCTTAAAGGTACAATACCCTTTACACATTCATAACCCCTTCTCTCTCAAAAAAGAACAATCATAATGAAAATACGGTCTCATTTGTTTTTCTATTCTTTCAACACATTACCATAACATACAGATAACCTAAATCTAAGTTAACCTTAACTTCTTCCCCTTTACCTATATTTAACATTGGATAATTACAAATCTCGTTTAATCGTTATCAGTTAAATTTGTGAGAACGCATCTGAGATTACATACTTCCGACACGCTACGTGTACGATTTTTAAATTAAAAGTCTGCAACATAAGACTCCAATGAAATAGTCTTAAAAGCGTTCAAATAATGTAAGCAGATTGGGCTCCATGTACACAACCATCTACAACACTCTGTTTGTGAGTACACATTAAAATGTTATAAGGCTAGTACCAAACTCAATAGTCATTTCCCAATCGTGGAATATTTTCTCTGGTGGATGCTGAGCTTCTTTGAAACGGACGATCCCATATCATGGCAGTGCAGCTCCAGCTCCTATGTCACTCAAATTGACGGCAACTTTGAAATGTTTTCAAGCGTTGGTGTAGCTGAAACTGGTTTGGTGCTCAATATTTCTTTTTAATGGTCGAATGCCTCCTGGCATTGTTCTGTCATCCAATACTTTGTGTTTTTCTTCAGCAAGTCGGTTAACGGTGCCACTACACTGCTGACATTTGAAACAAACTTCCGACAGAATCCCGCTGACTCCGAAGGAGCGAAGCATCTTTTTCTTCGAGGTTGGCCATGGAAATTCCTCGGTTGTTTTGGTCTTTGCATTCCATGGGATCAACTTTCCATGACAGATATTTTGTCCCTAGAACATCATGTCTGCTTTCACAAATTGTGTTTTGTTTAATTTTATCAGCAGATTTGTTTCTCGTATTCATTCAAAAAGCTCTGCCAACTGTACCAAGTGATCTTTCCAGGACTTAGGGAAGATCACTACATTGTCTAAATGGACTGCACAGTTTGTTCGTGAGTCTTTGGAATTTGTTGGGTGTGTTCATCATTCCAAATGGCATCACTTTGAATTGATTAAGACCATTTGGTGTTACAATTCAGAAATTTATTTCACTGTCTCTGATAAAGGTACCTGCAAGAAACCACGTGATGTAACTGACTTGTCCAACTTTCTCGATTCAGTCCTCCAATGTCGGTATTGGATATAAGTCTGATTTTGTAACAGTGTCGATCTTACAATAATCCAAGCAAAATCATTGAGTCCCATCCGGTTTGGGAACTAAGATGATCGGCGAGCTCCACTCGCTCGGGCTTGGTTCAATGATGTCCTCATTGAGCATAACCTCCACCTCCTTCTGGACCTGTCTGGCTTTGAGGGATAATGCCGATATGGATTGTTTTATCGGAACAGTACTCTCTAGAACAACTTCATATACAATAGTCCCCACCATATGATTCTAACATATGTCCTCATATTGCAATAACAAACCTTTCAACTGTGTTCTATGATCCTGAGACAGATAGTTTACTAATCTACCCCACTGCTCAAGGAATTCTACGATTTTGACATATTTTGAAGCACATCAAAATCCACGACATTTGGATTTGATTCCTCACTCTGTGGGGGAGTAAATAACACCTGTTTCTCCAATTCTTTCTCTCCTCTATTTTTCAGGAGGGGACCTGCACACTCATTTATAAGTCACATGAAGTAGTCTTCAAATGTGGGAATTGGCAACAAAGCTGCTAGTTTCATTACTGCCTGTTGCCTACCTACCATTTGGCATGAATGACATGTATGCCAAACATTAACCACATCTTTGTGCATTCCAGGTCAATAAAAATGTTTTTGTCCCTTAGCCCGAGTCTTTCGTACCCCTAGGTGACCGCCTACAGGTAGTTCATATGCTACCTGTAAAACTTCCTGTCTCTATGCTAATAGCAACACAATCTGGTGCACCTCAGCACATTTCTCCTCTGCACTAACCTGATGTGGTCTCTATTTCTGTCTTAAGCTCTATCTTTCAGATAACAACTCTCATGAATATCCTCTGCCTCCTTTTCAGAGTACACTTCACATATATATCTTTTATCGTCTTTCTGTCTGTTGCAAGTCCCTTAGCCTTTCAGGACAAAACACCTCTGTCTGACCCACTGCCTGTTCAGGTTTTCCCTGCACCATTACGGCAAACAGGGTGTCCGTTAACTGAATCTCAACTCCTTCATCTTTGTCTATAGTTTGTCCTTCGTGCAGTGACTTATAATAGTGGGATATGGTGACTGCACAGCCTGGGAAAATACCAGGATATTTCCAATTTAACACTTCCGTTTCTTTGTCTTCCTTGGGCTTCTCCACAACAAGGGATGTCACTCCCAACTTGGACCCTGCTAAACCCTTCCCAAGAACAAACTGCATTCCTGCATGTGACAGTCTGTCAATCTTTCCCGCTATAACTTCCCCAGTCTTGATTAGGCACTCCAACCCGATCTTACATAGGGAAATTCTAAATTTCTGTACGTCTTTCCCATAAATTAATGCATTCCCGGGTAACAGATCAGAAAGACTTCAAATTCATTCATCTCTTCCTATTATCAACTGGTTAGATCATGTATCTCTCAAAATGATAACTTCTTGCTCTTCTACCCCTGTTATTTCTGAGTAAACTTTACTCACAGACGCAAACTCTTTAGAGAGATCAGGTACTAACTCTGTACCCAGCCCCGTCTTGGCTGTGCACTTTCCTGCAACTCTTCGATCTTGTTGGGGTTTCCTTTAAATCTTTCACTAATGCCACTGGCTTAGCTTCTTTTACCACATCTTTTCCCACAGTCCTTTTCTTAACAATCAGCACTGTGACCATACATTAACCTCCTTATGTCGGTGAAAACACCTTTTCCCAATGACCTTCGGAAACCACCGGCACTGTAATTTTCTGTGTCCCACTCCATTACAGTGAAAACACCTGAGGCCTTTCACCTCCTTTTCACTCTCTTGGGCAGCTTCTTTAACCTGTGGTAAACTCATATGTTCTACTCTTTCTTTTATAGTGTAGCATCTCCCCTTCTCCCAAACTCTATTCCTCACAGGACAAAATTCTGGCTGGAAGCTTGTCTTATGCAGCAGCATGTATTCATCTATTAATTCTCCTTCCATTCTCAATTTCTGAACTTTCTTTTCCTCCACGTGAATTATTATCACCTCTGGAAGTGAGGTTTTAAACTCCAGCAGAATAATCTCCCTTCGAGCCTCACAAGTCTTATCTGTCTTTAAAGCCTGCACCCATCTATCAAAATGCCAATGTTTAATTCTTTCGAACTCAACATAAGGATGATCTTGTTCCTTCTTTATGTTTCCGAACTGCTATCTATATGCTTCCAGTACCAGTTCGTAAGCACATAAAATATCTTGTTTCATGTCTTCATAATCTCTTGACCCCTCAACTGGCAGGGCAGCAAATACCTCACTAACTGTGCCTACCAGCTTAGCCTGAACTACCATTACCCATAAATCCTTTCACCACTCTACCTGCCTAGCCATTTTTTCAGATGAAATAAAGAAGGCTTCAACATCTTTCTCATCAAAATGTGGCAGAATCTTGACATAGTTGTATAAATCACTAATGTCCCTTTTACTCTCCAGCCTGTTCACTTGACTTTGCTTACAAAATCACAACTTCTCAAGTTCAAATTCACTCTCCATTTGCTCAGCTGAGAACCTTCTCCCCTCTTTTTAATCCCCTCTCTCTTCCCTCTTGCTTTCTCTTGCTTCTCTCTTTCTCTCTCCCTTTGTTTATCTTTAAAACTACATTTTCTTCTATTGTAATTCAAGTTTTTTCTAAATATCCTACACTTTTCTGTTTCTCTGGCACACCTTATTGTTTGAGTAATTTCCTGACAATTTCAGCTTTACTCTTGTTCTTGGTTACACCCAAAATCTAAATTCTTTGCTAATTCTAAATGTTTGGCCTTTATTTTTTCTTCTAAATGCCTTCCGCAAATGTGAGAATCATCTTAAAACCCCAGAATCTCTTTAACATTTTTAAAGAGCCATTTCTCTCACTTTAAATTTAACCAACCACAAGTCACCGAAATTAAACAAAGTGACTCATCGACTTTTTATTTAAAGCTCTCGGATAATAACGTGTCAATGATTAAATCTACTGTGCATTTTCATACCTCAACCACATTTAGCTCTGCCCAAATCTCAGACTGGATCTGTCTAAACTTGTTCAAATCGCAGACAAAAGGCCCCAAACTGTTATGACACAGAGAAAACCCCTCTCCTAATCTGAACCAGCCACAGAGAAAAAAGTGCACGTCATGCTGGAATCTGTTAACTTTCGAGAGGCAAAGATCCATTTACAGAGGTCACTATTTAAAGTAAAATTAACAGTTTTGTTATTTAAGTCCAACAGAGAATATTAAAATACACAACTATTTAGAACTCGTTTCGTTAAACCTATCTTTTACCTCCCACTCTACAATACTGGTCCAATGAAAGAAAACACCATGACTAAGATTTGAAAAGAATACAATCACGTTTCAAAACCAGTCAGCTTTGTCAATTCTCCTTTGCAGATTTTTCTCTGTAGATTTTTATCGCGGTTGGCTTTGATGTTCTGCTGTGCAAACATCTTACAGACAGGTACCTTTCAGAAAGCTCTTCAGCTAGCAGTCTATCTTTGTAGATGCGCTTGGCAGTTCTCTCCCTCAATGTATAAACTGTCCAGTTTTACACCTCAAAACATTGGATTATTTAATTGATTTTGATTTCATCAAATACATTATATTTCAAACTCCATTGGATTTCAGAGTGTTTGCATAGTTAAACTGATTGGCCGAATTTGAATTTCTTTTTGTACCATGACAACTCAGATTCATTATTTGTTTCACAGTCAAATGTAACATTTTAACTTTTTTTAGAACAATGTACACCGCTACAACTTCATATCAATATTGTTTGTCAGCCCTATGTAGTTTTCCATGAATTTGATCACCTAAATTCACATAATAGTTTTTTTCAAAATAAGACCCTCTTTCTCTCATCCTTCCTTTGTCTAAATCCTTCTTTCCAGTTATGATTCCAATTTCTTACACTGTTACTGGTATTCTTCGACAAAGTGATACATTGTGTGTGTTTTGTGAATAATCCTCTGTAATTGAAATGAGATGAACGAATGAGATGCAATCACATTCCCACATGAAGAAGTAAATGTGCAACTTTTCTGAGATTTCTGATTTAAAAGAAAATGCAAAAATCTCCTTTATTCAGGATTGGGAAAGTGAACAAATGACGTTCACAGACAGAACAGGAGTAATTCAATAAAGCTTTACTGGGATCATTGAATGACCAAATATTTAGTTTTCTCCTGAGAGTTTAAATTCAGCTTTATTTCAAGTCTGAGTTGTGTATGTTTTTGTCAATATGCAAATATCATCAGTGACAAAACCGCAAGTTGCTGGTAATGCTCAGTATTTCTGTTGTGAGAAAGCAATTTCAACAAAGGGTAAAAGAATGGGTCTCGGTTGCTTACTTTTTGCCAATAGTCTTCAGCGATGTGCTGGTTAGGTGCATTAGTCAGGGGCAAATTCAGAGTAATCGAGTAGGGGAATGGGTCAGAGTATGTTACACTTCAGAGGGTCAGCGTGGACGTGCTGTGTGAACTGGCCTGTTTTCCCACTGCAGTGATTCTATGAATTCTTCATACAAAGGGCGGTTGGTCCGAGGATCAGGGATGTCTCCGAGCATGTTCTGGGCATACTAAAGGGGGAGGGTGAACAGCCAGCGGTTGTGGTACACATCAATACGAATGACATCCTTAAGAGGACTGAAAGGTCCAGCAAAGAATGTTTAGGAACCATGACCTGAGTTTAAAAGCAGGATCTCCATGGTTGTGTGGGAAATAGAACCCACTGACTTCAATAACTTCAGTCTGAGACAAGATCTGAAGCAGCAGTATCGGTTATTATACTCTTGCAAGAGTGGTGCCTATAAGATAGGCACACCGAATTTAACAAGTGCACAACTTTTAGTACAATTCATTCCTCTTTTACTCCTCCCTCACTTATTCCATTGCTTCTCCCCTGTTTACATCTCCCACTTCTTTCAACACGGCTGTTTATCTCTTGCCTCATCCGGCCTTGTTCGTGTCAAAAATGCATGTCCTGCTTGGCTGTTTCACCACATCCCTCTATTGTCTATTGTTATATATCCTCCTTGAATGTCATCTGCTTCCTTCTTCGCTAAAGCAACATTTCCTTCCATTCTTTGCCCATACTGAGCCTTATGAACTCTTGATTGTGTTTATTTTTTATTTTTGCAGAAACGGGAAACAGATGCTTATAACTGTTTGTACAAGCATATCTCGCTTAACCTACACCACTCTTCCACTTTCATTTTTCAGCATTGTGATTGTTGCAGATAACAATATGTATAATTACTCCTCACAATTCCCCCTTTCTATTTTTACATTAAATTGTTGTTTCTGCAATTTTTCCTTTAAGCATCGCCCCCAAAATTCACAAGCATCATTCCTGAGACTTCATCCATCTTGGTCTCACTCAGCCCCTCATTATTTAATAGAAAAAAGTCCTGCTGCCTGATTCCCTTTTAGGGGCATCTCTTTCATTAAGGCTGTCTCAATCAGTCTTTGGGTGAGCCCTCAAATACAGGGTATGACGCAACAGCCAATGGCTACTAATACCACGGCTACTACTATCAGGGAAGTAAGGATGGAAACCACCATTCCCTTCCATTTTCTAAACAATGATTGAAACCATCCCGTGAGAGATGTGTCTTCTCCTGAATTATCAGCAGTTCCTCTGTTAAGGTAGTCAATTCCCTTACGGCCCGAGTAATTGAACCATCAGGTGCAGTGTTATTGGGAATGAAGGTAAAACAGCTTCCTCCGAACATCACACACACACACACACACACACACACACACACACACACACACACACACACACACACACACACACACACACACACACACAGACCCTTTTTCCACTAGGATCATATCAAGGGCCATTCTGTTTTCCCAAGCCATCCTACTTGTCACATCAAGCTGTTCCGATATTCCTTTAACATCACCTCTTGTATAATTTATAAATAGCTGTTGGTTAAAGAAAATGTAATTTATCCAATCTACATTTTTATTAACTGTCACCCACCAAAAGAGAGCTGACTCGGGGGGTGCTTTTAAGTCTTTCATCTCCAAGGGAGGCAACATCATATATAGGGAGGTACAGTTCCTATCATTCCATGCAGTCTCATCCTGATACAGGGCTATCATACATTTCATGCTCTTCCTGTATCGCTTCCACCCGAGCGGAAAAGAAACCACCTGGGCCACTGGTATACCAGAGGCACTTGCACAGCATTGGTCTTGTTCAGAATTTCTACAGTGTACTTTACCCATTCAATCCAGGCATTTGCATCCCCGTACCCAGTTTCTATTTCAGTGGTCTGTTTAAGTCCTTTACCTCTATAATTTTTACTACTTTAAAGTCATCGGGAGGGGTGAAAGGTTGTACCTTATTATCCAGTAATTCTGCCCGTTTTCCCTGTCCTACGCTCATTCGAAAACAACAGCACAAGAACTCATTCCCGTTAGTTTTCATTTCTATCTCAAAGGTTTCATTTAATTGTACCTGATAGGCGCCCCCCCCCCCCCACCCCGCCACCCCAGAGTTGCTTCGTGCGATGTTTCATTATCGTTAAGTATATTGGGTTACACTGTATCGGGAGAATCAAAAGCTGGTCGGAAAGTGGCCCGGTGTACTGTGACGAGACCAGTATACCAAGTACCATCACCGAGTCCATTCCCATAGGACTTAAGATGTATCTCTGAGCTGCGGTACTGTCCCTGATTATCTACATCCCCACAAGTTACCAAGCTGCATGCATCGGCGTCTATTACTTGCGGGTTATCAGACTCAGGAACCATTAATAACACATATGACATTGATGTTTGACAAAATCCCAATAATAAGAGAGCTATTATCATAACTCTAAGCATCCCCAGCATTCTAAACATCATGCTGAAGCACCAAAAGACTTAAGATTCAATCCTAGAGAAATAATCCTGCACTTGCGTCACCACTGTATAATTTGTTACTCAAAGTCTCTTTAGCCTGAGTTTCAGGGGGTCTTGCATTGATTTGGCTGTCTAGACTTCTTCCTCAACTGGAGATTCCACTGGCCCTTTGATCCGAGTGTAGTGAGTCCAGCCTTTCTCCGCCGTCCTTATTGCCGTTTCGGTCAAAAGTACCGCAGCCCTTCCCAGTCCAGTTGCAATTTAGTCCCTGTCCTTGATTTTACTAAGACCCAATCTCCCTGTTGAATCGGATGAACAGCGAATACAAGGGGTGGAGTCTGTGCCAATAAACTCTGTTTCCTGAGGAAAGACAAAGAGGAGGACAAATCCAGTACATACTTCTTTAAGAACAAATCTTTAGTTTCTGGGTTTGGCAGTGGCTAGACGATATGCCTCCACCCATCCGGATAAATGATCAACTATTACCAACATATATCTCAGTCTTCCCACTCGGGGTAATTCGGCATAATCTACTTGGATGCTCTGGAATGTTCTTAGCCCAGGTTCTCTCCCTCCTGGGACTTGTTTCCTTAACACGTTCTTGTTTACGTTTTTACGTGTTATGCATCCCTCACATATCTGTTTGGCTATCACATGTATCCCGTTGCATCCATATTTCCTCCAGACTAAATCACACATTGATTGCACTCACCAGTGGCTCCCCTGATGTCAGACAGCCATCATTTCGCGCATCATTTTGTTTAACATTTCCCTTCCATCAGGTAACATCCAATGTTCGTCTGCTGTTTTTACACCCCCTAAATCTTTCAATTCTTTTTCCTCTCTTTCAGTAAATATTGGAGCTTCCCAAGGACCTGGGACATTAGGTATTAGGGAATAAATCACTACTTCTTGTGGGTTCAGGGCTGCTTTGTTAGTTACCTCATCGGCCAGTAATGTAGCTTTCCATTCTTTAATTAACAATGAATTAATGCGGTCATGTTTTAAATTAACCATGAATCAATAGGACAGGTCACTGAGAATGTGTGAAGGCATCCTGCCAATTAATATTGATTCAGGCTAGCACAATCGATTTATTATAAATATTAATTATTAATTATATATATAATATAAATAATATAATCATTATCTGTAATTCAGGTTGGAAACACAAGTGACCAAAACATTTTTTTAAAAACTGTACTAGCGCAGTTCTGTTTGTTTACCAATCACTTGTGACTTCTCATTCTGTTTCTGTAATTGTTTTGCTTGAGCACCTTCATTTTTAAGAACCTCAACAGATTTCATAGCACCATTTGCAGTTAATCCAATCACCAATTTGGTAGCAATATCTCGTCATGAGCGCAAAACTGATTCTTCGTGCCTCTCATCACAGACTGTGGCCATAATCCAATTAACCCTTTCATTCCTCCTCGCTTGCGCTTAAAATTTAAGGATGACCTTGCTGCCCCCGTATCGACTAGGAAAACGACGTCCTTATTATAAAGTCGCACCTTTAAATTTATCAAGTGTTCCTGGTGGGCCCCAGGGGGCAGGAACCCCTGACACCGCTATTCTTCATAGAGATTCATATGCAATATCGCCCTCTCTGCCCTTTTCAGATCCGGACACTCCTGCTTAATGTGACCTGCGTTTACACAGTAATAACATCCCACCTGTCAGGATTTCCACCTCGATTCCCCTCCCTGTCCACCAAACACCTTAACATCTCCTCCCTTTATTTTCAACATGCTGCCCACCACCATTCCGGTTTCTTTCTCCTTTTAGGTTTGACTTTTTTTATAAACTCATCAACCGTTGGCTACCATTATTTTTGCCTTTTGTTTCTGCTTCTCATGTTACGTTGCCAGATGTTTGTTTGCTCCCTATAACTTCAAATACAAATTCATCAATTTATGCTTGTCTAACTTTAAAGCCTGTTCCTAACGATACATTTTGGAACCTTACCTGTAAATATATGTTTATATAATATAAATTCATTTATTCAGTATTTAATACTTAAAATGTAAAATGCATACAGTTCCTAACTTTGAAATCCACTATAATTACCCTGTTTCATTTCCTTAATTTAATCCTAAAATTAGTTTTCTTAAGTAGTCTTAACCAGTCATTGCTCAATTACAATACCATAGGTCGTGAAATAATCAGAGGTGTCTTAAAAGGATTTGTCTATTCAAGTTTAAAACAACGTCTAATGCATGAATAATGGCCGAATCCAAGGACACAGATATTAACCATTGGATTTTTAAAATTACAATCTAATGTTGAACTGAAACGTCAATTGCCCTCCATAAATCACTGGTATGTAAGGATAAAAGAGATTAGTTAGAATCTGATAGTGAGGCAGTCATGACCTGTAAAAGAGCAGGAGTTAACATTTTATTTCATAATGACTGTAATATCCTTAACCTTAAAATAAATAATGTTAAATTTCCATAATAGAAATCAGATTCAAAACAGTCTCGGATCTCAACCTCCAGGGAACAAAGCACAAACACTCATTCACCAACAAACAAACGTGCATTCAAACCAAATCACAAAGGGTTAAACTTTCTACCAGCTGTACAGGAATTGGGGTTAGAGTCCTCTGGGTATGTGGTTGGGGTTAGAGTCTCCTAGGATTAACTAGATTAATCAATTGGCAAGGGGAACCTCAAAGAATGATTCATCGAACGTATGAGGGATTATTTCTTCGAGTAACACCTCGAGGAACCAAACAGAGAACTGGCTTTGCTATTATATAATGAAGAAGGAGTGATAAGTCATACTGTAGTACAAGATCACCTCAGAAAGAGTGACCGCAAAATGCTGCAGTTTCACATTCAGACTGAAACAGTGAAGAAAGAGTCACAGATGTGAGGTTTGGTGTTGGACAATGATAATTTAACTGGCCTGAAGAAGGGCTTGGCCTGAATGGACTTGGCAAAAAACATTAAAAGTCGGCACATTTGAAGAACAGTGGCAACTACTACGGGAGATAGTCCAAACTCCTTAATTAAAGTGCAATCCTGAGTGGAAGTTGAATTTTAAAAAGGTGAAACGTGATTCATGTCTCAACAAAGAAGCCGATACTAACATGAAGGTGATAGCCTGGTGGCATTATCACCGACTGCTGGTCCAGATAATGTTCTGGGGACTCACGTTCAAGTGCCGCCATTGCAGATGGTGGAGTTTAAATTCAATATGAACCTAGAATTAAGAGTCTATTGATAATAGTGAATCAATTGCTTATTGTTTGAAACATCCATACGTTTCATGAATGTCCTTTAGGACCGGAAACCGCCATCCTTAACTGATCTGATCTACATGTGACTTTAAATCCACACAAATTTGCTTGACGCTAACTGCCCTCTGGGCAATTAGGGAAGGACAATGAGTGTTGTCTAACCAGCGACGCCATCTTCCTATGAATAGAATAAAGAAAAACGCTTTAATTTTTCGCAAACTTTTGCTAAAAACAAAATCAAAATGGCTACGAAGGAAAATGTGTCGAAAACATAAGAATTGTTAAAAAAAACACTTCTCCGAGTCGGCAAAACGTAAAACAATGCTGAACGAAAATGTTGGCCTTTTAGAGAATGAAAACGGCGGGGTAGTAATGGGAAACTCAGAAGTGGCAGAGGTAAAGCCAACACTTCTTGCTTTCACAGTGCAAGATAATCTCTTCCCAAAATTTACGACAACTGCAAAGGATCTTGATGGAAGTACGATGCTGAGGGAAAAAGGTATTAAACACATTGATGGGATTAGAGGGAGGTCAGGCTCTCGGCCTGCAGTCTATTATATTAAAGGAGGTAACAGCAGAGGTACCTAATGTGTTAGTTACGAGATTCAAAAAATCCTTTGATTCTGGAACTGTGCAGAACTATTGGAAAAATAATAATGTGACACTCGTATTCAAAACAAGAGAAAGGAAAAAAATGACAAACTTTAGACCAGTGAGTTTTAACTCTGTAGTGGGGAAGTTTCTTCAGTCAACCATAACGTAAGAAATAACTGAACATTTGGAAAAACAAAGATCCGTTCACCACTGTCAGCACGGTTTCATGATGGGCAGGTTGTGCTTGACATACCTGCTGGAGTTCTTTGAGAATGTAACCAACAATGTGGATCATTGGGATACAGCAACTGCTGTACATCAAAACGTCAGAAGGCATTTGACAAGGTGCTGCATAAAGGACTGATCTAGCAGGTTAGATCCCAGGGGGTTACGGGTAGAATACTGAATTGGAAAAAAGATTGGCTTACTGGCAGAAAGCAGAGCATCGGGATAACTGGTCTTTCTCTGACGAACTAAAACTAGTGAGGTGCTGCAGGTTTCAGTTCTCAGACCTCAACTGTTTACAATCAATCCAAATAACTTGGAAGGAGAGACAGAGTGTAGCAACTAAATTCACAGATGATACTAAACTAGGTGGCAAACAGGCTGTAATATGGGAATAAAGAGTTTACAGATGAATATTGGAAATTGGTGCAGATTGTTATATCTGGCAGATGGTATTTAATGTGGATAAGTGCAAAGTTGAATTTCCTTCCACCACTCCTAATTTCTATGTTCTTGTGTTGCTCCATCTGCAGTTCTTTGAATTTTATGCATTGTTGGTGGCTGGGGTAACATGACTCCTGGGCTTTGGTCAAGGGAGGTGTAGGTTGCTCTGTGTGTCAGGAACAAGACATTAATGTGGAGAAAAGAGCGCAGTTAGGCTTTATTGATTCTCACAGCAGGCCTGGCACCCAGTTGGCCTATCCCTGCTCTTTATTCCTGATGTTTAATGGCCTGGAGTAAACCACATCAAAATGTTGCAGTCAGACAGACAGTCCGTAATTAACTTGCCCTTTTCATAATAAAGAGACAAATTACCATTCCGATCAGAAGTAAATACTTGGCAATTTTTTGAGATTTCAATGACTATTTGCTGCAACTTCAGTCTGAGAAGTGAGTGACAGGACCTCAAAACATTTTAGCATTGTTCTAACTTTATAGTTTAGCTAGTGAGTAAAGATATTACATTATCAACACTGTTGGAAAGTGTCAGACTGTATATCTTATGAAAAATATTTTGAATTATTATAAAATAATACAAACATTGAAAAGGTTAGAAAAGGAAGACGTGAAGAGGATATAAGTCTTTAAAGAGGTCAGGGGAACGGGCAAATATTGTTCTTTGGATCATAGTTCAGAAACTGTGTCTGTGTTTGAGCATGTTGGAGAGTTGAATGGAAAAGTTGTATTATTTCAATGAACAGAATGAGAAACGGAGGCACGAGGAATGGGGAATCTGGATAACAGGACAAACCTCTGCTTCAATATCACATTTTTCAGAAGGCAATGTAAATCTTAAAATATTTTAACACCAAATACATTTAGACCTAGGAAAGTTTTTCTACAGTTTACAGATTAATGGTGAGACCCCTTTCACTTTATAAGTGTGTCTCCTTTTTATTGAGACTACGAGTAAGGGGAAAAGCTGCTCTCTGATCATTCTGTGCATACCCCTCATGCTGTGAAACACCACCACCAGGAGCACCTCTCAACATTCTTTGCTTAAAAGTAAAATCAAGTAAAACAAGCCTCTCTTCAGTTTGAGTACTCTCTTGTCTTAATACTTCAGAAATGTATCACATTTATATGTGTTAAATTTTTCATCAGCAATTGATCTGTCCACCTGAACAGTTGGTTTATACCCTCCTGCAACCTCACACCTTACTCGTCTCTGTGAACCACCAGCTCATCATTGTGACATCCACAACGTTATTTATCATTCCCCCAAACTCCATTCCCCCCATTCTCATCATCATCATTTACGAAGTTCACTACTTAGCCTTGATTTTCTTCCCGTTCTCTTGTTATTCCTATTTTTGTGAATTTATAGTGAAATGCGGTTGAGGTTTTTTTATGAGGGAGCCACGAATTTTATTTTGGACATGAAGCTGAATTTGCCTTTTATACTATGCCCTTCTCTATGATTTATTCATAAGGCTTGTACGTAATTAATATTGGATTAGATGTAGGTGGCTTTCTCTGCAACATTTGGGTTTTACGTAGACCCGGGTAATGTTATTTGTATCATTCCTGCAATATTCAGAGCTGAAGGAACTTTCCGTCTGTACGATGAACACAGATGCACAATTTTGTTTGAAAGAGTTCGAGTGATGAGGATAAAGATTCAATTAAATTCTATATTTAGAATCGTGGAAGGAGATTAAACCGTATTGTAAAGTCACGTTGAATTGGGAACAAATAATTAAAACATGTATCCACATTTCTTCATATTGTAAAGACAGTTTCACATAATGTTCTTTGAGCAGCATGGATCTTACAGCTGCTCCTGGGATTGCAGACAGTTGAATATTTAATGTAGTATTTTTTGCAGTTGATATAGTTATTATCGTTTATTAATTTAACATCATTTTTTCTATTTTGTTTCATTTACATACAAAAACAATCAAAAACACCTCGCAATTTTCTTTCAAACGAATTTTTGTTTTAAAAGAGTTTTTTAAGGGTGGTTTACAAAGAAAGGAAAAGTTTATTTCTGTTTTAAAAGGTTTCTTTTATTACATTGCACATGTGTTTTTGCTTTGAAAAATTAATCAGCTCTTTTTAAATTACGGACTTGTACCTTCCTTCCGGAGAGTCCGAGACGTTTTCAGCTTCGGAGGAGACTACTTTCTTCTCGGGATTTATTGAAGAGGAATATTTTTATTGATATAATTAGCTAAATGGTTGATTTTGTTTACCTGTTATATGTTTGATACGTATATGAATATATTTTTCCATTTTTTTAACCGTTATTGTCTGTAGGTAATGAAAGGTAACATCTATATAAGTTGTCAAAAGCAATCCTACTTTTATGCATAATGTTATTAAGGCTACATATAAGGTACTGTGAGAGATGGCTAGACGATTTAGTAAAAAATGCTATCCAGCAAATCAGTTAGATAGTTGGGTGACTGTCAGGAAAGATAAGAAGGTAGTTCATGTCAACGGGTGGCTATACATCTATCAATATGCTTTTCTGCTTTTAGAACAGCTGAAGGGGATTGCCTGTCTGAGGAAAATGGAAGGGCAATCAATTATTGGACACTTAGAAAGATTCTTATGTTCAGCAGCGTTTGGGAAGAGTTAGTAGAATTATTGCTTCAGTGGACTTTTCTATCAGGGGCATCAACAGGAGATTCTGGGGCAGTGACCGTTAATTTAGGATGGTTTTTGCTTTCCCTGTGCGAGGATTAAGAACGTTTCGAAACATTTCAAGCACGTAGTTAAAGGTGAGATTGAATAGCCAAACATTATTGGAGATAATGGCAGGAATGACACTTTTTAGGGAGATTAAAGCAGTACAGAGTGAACTTAAGAGGTGAGGTAGAGTATTAAAAATAAAACCGTTAAAGCAATACTTTCTTGTTTACTCCCAATGCCAAACTCAACTGGGAAGGAACAAAGGGTGAAAGGAGAAAAATCAATGGCTGAAGAGCTATTGTGTTATTGAGGGATTTCGATTTTTGGGGAAATGGAATCTATTTTAAAATAGAAATGACCTGTTCAGAAAAGATTGTTCTAATCAAAACTGGAAAGCAACGAATATCTTAGCTGGGAGATTTGCTCATTCTATGTAGGGAAACTTTATATTGATAGAGACAGCAAGGGGGATATTCCAAGTAGCAGTACAAATAGCAGGATGGTGAGAGAAGTTTATGAATGTGAGGAGAGCACGTCAATTAGAAAAGAAAAACGAGACAGTCAAGATTATATAGTAATTCTGAAGCACGACATTTTATTTATTTCAATGTAAGGGGTCTTACAGGGAAGGCTGAGGAACTCAAGGCATGTTTAAGAATATGGAATTGAGACATCATATGTATTACAGAAAATTAGTTGAGAGATGTTCAAGTCGAGAGTGTATTTATGGGAAAACACAGCAGGTCGGCAGCATGTGAGGATCAGGAAAGTCAACGTTTTGGGCAAAAGCCGCTCATGTGGAATGGGCTGATGAAAGGCTTTTGCTTGAAACATCGAGTTTCCTGCTCCTCGGATGCTGCCTGACCTACTGTGCTTTTCCACCACCACACTCTTGACTCTAATATCCAGCATCTGCAGTCCTCACTTTCGCCTGAAAGATGTTCAAGACTGGCAATTCAATGTTCCAGATGTAAAGGGTCATATAAAGGATGGAAACGGACATGCGGAGGGCAGGGAGGGGGAGGTCTGCCATTTTTGATTAAGGAATAAATTATTGCTGTAACTGGGAAAGATATTTCTGAACAAGTATCCAGTTAAAATATTCATGAAGTATTAAAAATAAGAAAATAAAGTTGACTTTGAACAGATTGAACTAAATGCTCATTTGTGACAAATCGTCCATTGAAAATATATTGGTCGAAATTAAAAATAAGAAAGGAAAGAGCACGTTTATTGTATTGTACCATATGCTCTCCCAAAGTAAGAAAGAAATTGTGAAACAAACATAAAGGGAGATCTCGGACATATGTAAGCTTACAATAATGGGGGATTTTAATTTTCTAAAAATTGATTGGGACTACCATAGCGTTAACGGGTTGGATGGTGAAGAATTTGTCAAATGTGTTCACAAAAATTTTCTTCTTCAATATGCGGATGATTCTAACAGAGAAAGAGCTAAACTAGGCCTTCTTTTGTGCAATAGGCAGGGCAAGTGACTGAAGTAAACGTGAGGGCATATTTTGGGTTTTGCAATCATAACTCTATTCGTTTCATAATGGTTATGGAAAATAATAAGTCTTTCATTCATGTTTGCTTTAATTGGAGTACCATAAATTTTAATGGCATGGGACAAGGACTTACCAAGTTTAATTGGAGTAGACTGTTAGCAGGTAAAACAATGTCCGACAAGTGGGAGGCGTTCAACAGTATGACGTTGGGAGTTGAGAGGCATTATGTTCCTTTTAGAGTGAAGGGTAATGCTGGTAAGCTTAAGGAACAATGGACAACTACAGTTATTTAGCTTTTATTCAGGAATCAAAGAAAACCTTACTTTAGACATAGAGAACTTTATTCAATTTCATTTCTTAGTCAATATAAAGAATGTGGGGCATTATTTCGAGAGAAATCACGAAAGCAAAAACAGATATGAGATAGCATTGACGGATAAGGTTAAGGATAATCCAAAGATATTGTGCAACTACATTAACAGCAAGAGGGTAACCACAGAGAGGGTGAGGTCTCTCAAAGATCATGAAGGATATCAATGTTTTGAACCAATAAGATGGGGAATAAAATCATCCCATTCCCGATTCACTAGATGGCAACAAACACACATTATTGCCTGCAGCTCACATTCATCCAGCTTGAACTCTATCTGCTATTTGTCAATCTCTTGACCTATTTGCTCAAGATCCTTTTGTATTCTTAGAAACCCTTCTTCATTGTCCACGATGCCACCAGTTTTGGTGTCATCCGCAAACTTATGAACTGTGCCTTCGATATTCTCACGCAAATAATTTGCATAAATGACAAACAATGAAAACCCAGAACGAACCTCTGTGCGACACTGCTGGGCACAAGCTTTCAGTCCGAAAAACAACCACCCACCATGACTCTCTGTCTCCTGTCATTGTACCAATGGAAAGAAACCCCACAGTTCTGGCAGTATTGGAGCAGAGAAAAAATGGAATTAACTCTTTTTGAGTCTAACATAACTTGTTCAGAACAGGTTCATCTAAGACTCGATCTGTTTCCTCTGCCCAGATCCTGTGTAATCTGTTGCTTTCCTCCTTCATTTTGCATTTGTATTTCAGATTTCCACTTTCTCTAATATTTTGCTTTTTCTTGGTTGCTCTGGATGTTGAACCCGATTATATTTGGACAATATGCTCCATTCCTGTTCCCATCACTCGTGCCAGTGACGCATGTATTACACTGGAGTCTGTTTCTTCTTTAAGTTCTGAAAATAAATGCGTGGATCTCATCAAAGTAATTTTGATTTAAAAGGCCTTTAATAGACAGCTTCACTTGATGAAAAATTAGGAATAGTATATTAATTATGATATTGTCTGTGCGTTTTATGACGAAGCTTGTCTCCTCAGTCTCTGAACATTTTCAATATATTTCTCTGAATAAGTACAATAAAGGTGGCTGTCACGCAGCCCATCATCTCTGTACCAGCTCGGTATGAGCTGTATTCTCACTCTTACTCTGCTGTAACTCACTATAATGAAATACATTTTGTTATCTATGTCTGTTTTTATTTCTGAATATCCCTTCCAGATATAAACAATCTTAACAACCTGTATAACCTGTGATTAAAAAGTCAATATATAAAATATAACTATGTACTTCACATTTAAAATTGCCCTATTTCATTCACATTGTTGTTCAACATTCCATAAACCAGGGGTCATCTGTTATCTTGCTCTGCATTGCATTTCATTCCATTTGTCAAAAACAGTGATGGCTGAATACTAGTAACTGGGAGATAATGCTGCACTCCCCTCCAGTCACCTCAGCCTCTGGCCGCAGCCTTTTCTGTCTCATAGCCATAACTTTTAATAAACAAAGTTATTATACATTGCTATGGTCAGGCCCGACCCATCACAACATTCTTAAGCACATAGCCCAATCTGCAGTGTTGCCACTTGTTGAAGGTAAGTTTATAGTGGATATTCCCAGAGTGAATTAGTTGGTCTGACAGTCGACTTTTAAACCAACAGATTGCATTTGCAAAAATAAGGAATGAAATACAACGAACCGAAAATACTGTACCTGAACAATTCATCTTTTCCAAAACTGACAGGATATCTCCAATTAATGATGCTGATCCAAATTACTTGCAACAATCCGAATAAACAAACCCCTGAGCACAAAGAGTAAACATTTCCCCCCCAAAAACTTATCGGTTACAAAGTCAGAGGGCTGAAGGAGGGGGAGAGCGTCCAGTTTCAACACTGAACCTGACTCAACTAACCCTCGAACTGAACTGACCTGTACAGCTGAGAGCTGGCCACATCCCCTTGAATGTGCCAGTTTTTTAAAAGGCTTGAAAGCCCTCTGTCCGAGGCATTATCTGTTAGGCAAAAAAACAAAGGACCCCAATGAAGCATTCAATATTGAGAAATGTTGGAACCTTGGGATGTTTAGAACCTCTCTGAAAAAAAAAATCAAGGACAACATAACCTTATCAAGAGACCCCCTGTGTGACAACTCCCCCAATATAAAATCGAATCTTCAATATCCAAAGATGGCATCAGTTTTCAAATCCACCAAAAATAGTGGTACATACTCTAAAATGCGCATATACATTTGTTTACAGTAAACATGCGAACAGGCACCACTACATCCAGATTCAGTGTGTGGAACTTCCATCATTGAGTGTCTCCATTTGCATTGGCAATCACTTTTTCAAGACCTCCACGTGCACAATTTTCAAATTGAATGGCTGTAACAACAGGCCCCAGCTAAACAGTCTCGCATTTTTGTCCTTAAATTTCTCCAAAAAGACTTCACTGGGTTGTGATCAGTGTAAAGGGTTGTCTCCGATATGTTGCGGGCAACGTTAACACTGAAATGTTGTCGTGCCAACACAAAGCTCACAGTCTCTTTCTCAACTGTTGAATATTTCTACTAATGAACGTTCAACTCCTTGGAGAAATACCCAATAGGTCTTTGTGTCTTCTTGTCGATTTCCTGCAGGAGCCCAGCACCGAAATCCACATTTAAATCCACCTTGAATGGTTTTGCATAATCTGGTGTGTGTGATCGTGGGCAGTGGTTACCACATATTTCAAATTCCGCCAAATGCCTTCTGACAGTCCTCTGTCCGCTGAAACTTCTTGCCTTTCTTTAACAATTCAGTGAGTGGAGCAGTCACACTGCGAAAATCAGGTACAAACGTTTGATAAAATCCACTTAGTCCTGCTCTTTTTGTCAACGGTATGGGAAATTCCCCAATTACCTTCACTTTTAAATCTCATGGTACCGTTTATCTATGGCCAATAGCATGGCCAAGGAAGGTGACTTTTGCTTTGGCAGATTCACTTTACGCTCAGTTTACCACCAAGTCTGCCTTCCGAAGTTGATCAAACAAGTCCGCTAGATTCTGTAAGTGTTCCTTCCATGAGTCAGTAAAAATCACAAAGTCATAAATGTACACCACAGGTTGGATAATCCGGCAATTTATTGGTTAGTCCCTGAAATGTGGCCGGCACATTTTTCATACCAAATGTAAGTTGCTTGTCCCACATTTTCAACACAGTCTTCCAACCATGGAACTGGGTATGCATCAACCTTTTTAACTGCATTGATGTTGCGATAGTCCACACATAATCATTGGGTACCATTTGGCTTTGGCACCATGACTATGGGTGATTTCCAGTCACTGTAACACATGTTGATTATGTCATCTTAGAGTATGTATTCAATCTACTTCTGAACCTGTGCCAACCTTAGAGGATTATGCCTGTAACGATGTTGCTTAATCGTAACGGCATCTCTTATAGCTACATTATGCACAATTAGGTGAGTACTTCCAAGTTAATATCTGCATATCTCCCCATGTGATAGTACTAACTCTTTCTGGTCATTTCGATTTTTCTCAGAAAGGTAACTCAATCATTTATCCCAATTTTAGACAACTACCTCATTGTCCACTTTAATTTGTGGAATTAAATTTGTGGATTCTGTGCCGTAATCATTAACACCTAGTTCTCTGGCTGTCCTTACCTGTCAAAGTACCTTTTGTGTCTATTCACATGACATACGCTGTGAGATTTCTTTCTTTCTGGAGTCCCTATCAAGTAGTTACCCTCACTCAATATCCGTTGTATTTGATAAGGCCTACTTAAACTTGCTTTTCAAGTTTCACCTATAACTGGAAGTAACAGTAGAAGTTTTCCTCCTCTCTCTACAAGAATCTCAGGGAGTCCCTCTCCCAATGCAACTCCCAGGTACCTATCACCTTCATCTCCTCCCCCACTCACCCATTGTACTCTATGCTACTCTCTCCCCACCCCCACCCTCCTCTAGCTTATCTCTCCATGCTTCAGGCTCACTGCCTTTATTCCTGATGAAGGGCTTTTGCCTGAAACGTTGATTTCGCTGCTCGTTGGATGCTGCCTGAACTGCTGTGCTCTTCCAGCACCACTAATCCAGTATTTGATTTTCAGCATCTGCAGTCATTGTTTTTACCTTGTTGATTTTAACCCTACTGCGAATCCTCTTGCAAGGATGCCTGCCTTGAAGAAGTTTTCCTCCTCTCTCTACAAGAATCTCAGGGAGTCCCTCTCCCACTGCAACTCCCAGGTACCTATCACCTTCATCTCCTCCCCCACTCACCCATTGTACTCTATGCTACTCTCTCCCCACCCCCACCCTCCTCTAGCTTATCTCTCCATGCTTCAGGCTCACTGCCTTTATTCCTGATGAAGGGCTTTTGCCCGAAACGTTGATTTCGCTGCTCGTTGGATGCTGCCTGAACTGCTGTGCTCTTCCAGCACTACTAATCCAGTAATACCTTATCCCCGATCGCAAAATTGCAATTTTTAAAATTTCCTATCCGCTTCCTGTTTTATTGCATGCTGCAATACTTTTAAATGCTGTCTAGCCAACTCCCCAGCGCTATTAATCGTTCCTTAGGTTTTGAGACCAAGTCCAAATGTGTGGCCTTTGAACTCTGATTTACTATTTTCTCCTTAATTAATTTTAATGGTCCTCTCACTTAATGCCCCGAAATTAATTCCAGTGGAATGAATTTGCTCTGTTAATTTGGGGCATCCCTGATCACAAAAAGTGCAAATGGAATTCCCTCACCCTAATCATCTGGATAATCCTGATTATAAGCCCTCAACATTGTCTTTAATGTTTAATGTCACTTTCTAGCGCTCCCTGCAATTTTGGATGGTATGCGGTAGATTTGAGTTGCTTTATTCCTAAGCCATTATCGTGATAAATTAGATGTGAAGTTTGAAGCTTGGTCTCACTGTATCTTCATTGGTAGTCCATATCTATTTTTTTTAAAAAGAGTAATTCCTTTGCAATTCTTTTATCTGTGTTACTGCACCTCGGGATGGTCTCTGGAAATCTAGTCGATGCATCCATTATTGTTAACAAATACTGATGGCCACTTTTTTGTTTGCGATCGAGAACCTAACCAATCAATTAAGACTCCTGTAAAAGGTTCCTCAAATGCCGGAATAGTTAAGAAAGGTGCAGGTTTTATTATCGCTTGTGCTTTTCCAATTACCTGACATATATGATGCATCTGGAAAAATTCAACTACATCCTGTTGCAGCCCAGGCCAGTAAAATGTCTCTGTATTCTGTCTGTTTTTTCATCACTCCTAACTGATGCACCATTCGCATCACCTCCTTTCTGTACCCCATTGGCAATATGACTTGATGAATCTCTTCCCATTTCTCATCTCCTTGAATATATGTTAGTCTCCATTTCCTCATTTGGACATCATTTTTAAGATATTTACACTTAGGGATACATTCAAAATTCCTAACGTATATGTTTTTTTGATACAACTGCTTTAAACTTTTATCTTTCTGCTGTGACTCAATAAGTTTAGCTGAGCAAAAAATATTTACATGATCACCTATTTGCACCTGTTTTGCCTCACCTTTCTGATGGAACAAGGTATCTGCTCATGCCACTTAAGATTCCTTATCTTTAAGTTTTTGGTATTTTCTGTTTCAACTGGTGACATTGGGACTTTGTTACCCACAATCAGTAAAGTTTCCAGGATAAGATTCCTACATTGATTCAGTTGCTTGCATATCCACTGGCTTTTGAACGAGAGTAGCAGTGATCCAACCACTGAATCAGCTATATTTTCTGCAAGGATAAATTTTATTGCTGGAGCTGAGACTTTGTCCAATACACCTACCACAATTTCCCCACACTTTTCTGGGCACGCTATGCTCACTTTACATATTTTTGCACCTTTTGTCTCCTGGTGAATTCACTCTAGCAGTACTTTTCTGGAAATAGTCCTTCAATAGTATATATCTCCTTACCTTTTCACAAGAGGATCCTGTGTCTCTTAATATTGCATCCTCTTTACCTGCCCTATGTGAATAAAATTCCCTTTGCAGGTATATATTCTCAGCAGATCTGGCACTTCCTCCTTAACAAACCTCCAATCAGCTTGTACACTCTGATGCAGCTTTCTAGCTTCCACTGTGCTTTCTGTTACCACTCCAACAAAACTCCCAGACTTTACTTTTTATTCCTGCATTTGTGTTTTTTTTTCTGAACCCACCAAAACAGTGATTTCATGTGTCCTAATTTGTTGCAATGAAAACTTTTTAACTTTGAGCTTTTTATCTTGTTTGCCTCCTTCACGTATTGCCTTTTTACCCTGTGTTAAGTTCTTCACCGCGATCTACATCTCCCTTTCTACGTGGGGATTTCTCTTTGCCAAAATTTCTATCCATCATGGACTGAAATTGATTCTGGAAGCCAAAACAAGTTTTATAATCATAATCTCTATTCATAATCATCAGCCACAAATGGGCTTGCACTATGTGAATGCTTAAACTCCTTCAAAGAAATTGTCCCTCGAAGAGGATCTTGTGTTTGCTCTCTTTTTAAAGCTCTTATCCATCTCTCAAAATTACTTTGTTTGATCCTTTCAAACTCAATATGGGTTCGACCAGGATCCTTCCTTAAATTGCTGAAACGTTGTCTGTAGGCTTTTGACACATGCTCATATGTAAATTTTTCCCTCCTCATACTCCCCAGATCCCTCCTCAGATAGTGTTGTACATACCTCACTAGCTCTACCGACAAGTTTTGTTTGGGTCAACAAAACCTACATGGTCACTGCCCACTGAAATTCTTTATCCACTTTCCTCCTCATTAATCTAGGCAAGCTGTGAATATACTGAAACACGTTTCTCACCAGGCTTTGGGACGACAATGGGATTGCCCATCCTCCGTCTGTTCCTCACTCAGCTTACCTTCAGCATTCATACTCATCCTTTAAAGCTGACTTTCCATTATAAGCGACCTTCTCTGAAGTTCAAATGCTCCCTCTTTTTCTTTCTCTCCTGCTGAAGCTATTAATTTTTTTTCTCTTTCCTCTGCTAAACCTATTCGTTATCTTTCTTCCACTTCTGACTTTAGTCGTAGCTCAAACTGCTTCATCTCTGCTTCTAACTCAAGCTGCTTCTTTTGCAATTGAAGTTTAGTCATCCCACAGATCCTGATTGGGTTTCCAGCAAATTAGAATGCTGAGCTACTGCTGTAATCATCTCCTCTTTCCTCACATCAGAGGGTAGCTTTCACTCCCTTTGTCTACTAATTCCTGCGGCTTGGACTTATGTGCATTTTGTAAAACCCCCAAGGTCACTTCCTCCACCTCCAAAACAAGCTTTGTTCCTGCAGGAACCATTGCTATCTGAAGGTCTGTTTACTCACCTAATCAACACACGAAGTAAGAGACAATATCACCTGCCACTCGCTGTCTAAATTCCGCGAAGGCCCCTAATCTGTTATGGACCAGACCCGAACCCTCAAAACATTTTAAGCAGGTAGCCGGACGATAAATTTGCTACTTGTTGAAGGTTCGTGTATAGCTGACATTCCCAGAGAGAATTAGCTGGTCAGACTGCCGAGTTTTAAACAAATGACATTTATTTGCCAAATTACCAAATTAAACATAAGGAACCGAAAATAGAATACCTGAATAACGTATCGTATCCGAACCTGACAGGCTATCCCGATTTAAAGATGCTGTTCCAATATACTTGTAACAATCCCAATAAACAAAACCCCTGAGCACCAAGAATAAAACTGACACAACTGCTTACAGGTTATAATGTCGGAAGGGCAGAAGGAGGCAGAGAGCGTCCAGTGACTCTGACTCAACTAGCCCCTGAACTGATCCAACCTGTCCAGTTGTGGGAGCTGGACAGGTCCTCCTGATTATACAGGGTACTTTTTAGAGACTTGAAAGGCTTCTTGGATGAGGCATTATCTGTTAGGTATAAACAAATGGACCACAAAGAACCTTTCAAAATTCTGACATATTGGAATCTTGGGTCCTTTAGACCCTCTTTCAAAAGAACCAAGGACAACATAACCCTGTAAAGGGACTGGCTTTGTGAGAACATGCCACATTTGGCTTTGGACTGAATTCCAAAACTGTAAGTCTTACCGCTTTGAAGCCAATATAATGTATTAAGGTGTTTGTTAGTTTACATAAAACAGTGCTCAATCATATTGTGTGTTGAAGATTCAGCATTGTCACGAGTGGAATGTCCAGACATATCCACACTTCCTGTGTATGGTCAGGGCAAATATATCCACTGAGAATCTGTTGCTTGGCGCCTGTTCTAGTCAAGGAGAGACCAGCATGGAAACCACATCTAGATTGTGATTTTTTTTTGTGGATGGTCATGGTGGAGCGTTCAGGTGGTTACAGTATTGCAAATGAATAACACAGCAGAATCATCTAACCCGCGATAAGAAAACGTCAATAATTCTCCCTCACAATTAACTTCACGAGAGCAAATGGAAATGGGAGATGTGACCATTAGCCAGCGATATCAACATTCAATTCAATCCAGTTGTTATTTTAAACTGAAGGTCGTATTCCAAACGGAGTTATCTGGGTCTGTTTGTTCAATGACTGTGATTGATGTCACTCTCCATGGATCCTAATTATGTCACTGGATGGTTTTCCTCTTCTATTTGTACAGGGCTTCTTCCAATGCTTTATCCCATTATTGATGCAGATGTATCACCAGCAACACTGACAAGGATCAGCAGTTGCAGCGACAGGGAAAGGAGAGATCAGAATCTGAGAACCATAGACTGGAACGTTCCAACAATGGGCCAGAATCTGAGAACAGTAGATGGAATATTTCAACAGTGGATCAGAATCTGACAGCATTAGACTGGAATATTTCAACAGTGGATCAGAATCCGAGAGCATTAGACTGGAATATGCCAACAATGGATCAGAATCTGAGAACAGTCGACTGGAATGACGCAACAATGGACAGGAGTTTATCTTGGGGTCTTTTGTATCTTTCCTGGTATTGGCACATATTACCAGATCGGATATTAGGTGTACTGCTGATTATTCAGGCTGGTTACTATCCCATGCTCGCTATTGTTGGTGTTCCTGGTAAGTCTCCCCATCACTATCGATTTATTAATCCCATGGTGAACTTCAGTGCTATTTCTGTTATCTATATTTAGTAAATACTGAAACTATTGTCTTCAGTTTCAAATACAAATGCATTCATTACCCACAAATTTCAGAACCACCCACACACTCGCACACATAAGCATCTGAAAACAAGACTGTTCACAATCACAAAGTACCTATTTTCCCCGAATTGATTTATGTCTTGGTATTCTCTCCATCACCAAAGCTACTCACTCCCAGCTCCATGGTAGCGCCAGACCCTATCTTGACGTCAGTGTGAGTGCTAAATAAACCATTATCTATACCTTGGTAAAAGTCAGACTTTATGGTTCCTGTTCTCTTCTAATCACTCTTTCCGTTACAAATGTTTCCATCAAAATCTTGTTCTTGTCTGTAAAGTAAATTCATGACAGGGACACGGTGTCAGAGTAGTAATGTCGCTGGCCACGTAATTCAGTGGCCCAGGTAACTACACTGTGGACACTGTTTCAAATCCTATCACAGATGATGACAGAACTTAAATGCAAATGACAGGAACTGGAAACAAAAGTGAATTTTACTAGTATAATCCCACCAGCACTTTGTCAATAAGTTTATCTATTTCACTGTTGTCCTTTGGTGATTAAATCTCACATTATTGCCTGGTCTGAATTAAGACTGACGTCAGACCCAATACCTTAAGGAATGGCCTCACAGTAAAAGGCATTTAGTTAGGTCCACAAATGCTGCCCTGTCAGTGATGCAGACATCCCATGAAAGGTAGGGGGAAAAAATGCCTCTAGAGATCAGAAACAAAAGGAACGAGTAAATGCCAGAGAAACTGAACAGATTTGGTAGCCTCAGGTCGAGAGAAAAATAGAAGTGAAGTTTTGCGTCCAATCACCATATATCAGAACTGAATGCAGCTGGGAAATAGTGTGTTTGATGTTGATGACAGGGATGGCTGTTGTGAAAGGGAGAAGGAGTGAGTTGAATAGATAGAGAAAGAGAGAGGTAGAGAGAAAGAAACAAACAGAGGGACTGTTGATGATTAGCTGGAGTCGAAATAATAGTCCAGACTAATCTTATTTATTTTTCTCATGTTCCCATATTACTGAAATGCATGCCCATGTGAGGTGTACATCAAAGTCCCAGTTTGAAGTGAGCTATGTCCCTTTGTCTCTCTTCCTTGAGTGTCATCATCTTCCTTTATTCAGTAATGGGATGTTGGGCCAGTAATTAATTCCTTTCCTGATTGTCCTTGAGAAGGTGTTGGTGAGCCGCCTCCCTGATCCACTGCAGCCTGTGGGCTGTAAGTAGTCAGTGTTGAGGTCCGCCCGGTTTCATTTCTTTGAAAATTTTAGTGAGTGATATAACGGAGCGGCTGGCTTGGCCATTTCAAACTACAGCTGTGTGTTAACCACAGTGCTGTGGTCTGGAGTTGTATGTAAGTCCGACCGGGTGAAGACAGTACATTTCCTTCTCTGAAGTGCATTAGTGTTCCAGGTAGGACAAACACAATGGTTTCATTAGATTCTCAATTCCTGATATTTTATTGAATGCAAATTCCAACATTTGCCTTGGTGGGATTCGAAACCGGGGTCTCGGTTATCACCTGGGTCTCTGGGTTATTATTCCAGAGAAAAAGTCAGCTAGGCCATCACTTCCGCAGCATCTGCAACCATCTCCAATGGCAATAGTGGTGTTGTTGTTGGCGTGGCTGTGCTTAAAGCATGGCGTTTTTCAAGGCAACAAAATGATTTGGCAAAACATACCATCCTTCTCAGTTTGTATTTATGCGAAGGTGAGATGATGGGAAGTGTTCTTGGTGAAAAGGAGGTGGATGTCCTTGGTCATGAGCCACTGATAGAATTCATACGGAGCAGTAGGTAATCAGCACAGTAATGTACAGTGTCCTTCATTGTAAAATGATGGAAGTATAAGTGTGAAGACTCCTGACTGAATTTGTAAAGTGATATTGAAACAGTACTTGGGAAGCTGTGAACAGATTTTCTCTCCTTTATGAGGAATGATCTCCTTGCCACAATGAGACAGAATACAGGCAATGCGCCAGAGTAATCCCTCTGTTGAAGGTACCACAAGGAGAGTGTGAAGGAAATGAGTCCTTAATCTGTAATGCGAAAAAAGAATAAAAAGTGATTGCAATAAAACTTGAGCGTTATGGAGCAATATTCATTATTTTCAAAACTAAGCATTGATACCATTAAATATTACGTGTTTCCCGCAATTTATGTTTTCTCAATTGGACAAATATAAGATAGGGAATGTTAAGAAGTACGTGGGCCAAGTGCAGGAAAATGGAGTTAGCATGGATGGACATTTTAGTCTGAATGGACCAGTTTGGGCTAAAGGGCCTGTTGAACTCTATGACTCTGTGATAGTTTACATGTCCCTGTGGAGCCCCCATGTTGGTTGAGAGACAGCTCCAGGCTCTGACCAAACTCTCTCCGTCTCAATGCACGGTTGGAGTGAGACCCTGCACTGAGCATCATGTTGTTCACAAACTTGCCATGAGCCACATTCTGACAGGGTTGGTCACTCTCAAAAGCTTCTGACATCCATACAGAAGACTAGCCCTGTCTTCTCGGAGATGGAAGATGCCTCCTTGAGATGTGCCACAAACCATCCGGTGTGCCTCCTTACCATCAGCAAACCATGTTAATGTAACACGTGTGAAACATTAGCAAAGGAGCCAGGAGGCACAACATGGAGCAATCTGTCTATGCAGCCTCTGCTTCATTAGTTTGTAGTGTTGCAGCATCAATTACATCCTCCTATTTCAGTGTAACTGTTTGGACGGGCTGAATGGCCTCTTCTGTTCATTTGTCAATGTCTCGGGTGGCTGAATGTCCTCTTCCTCGTTCCAGGGAAGAGGTTCATTATTGGGTGACCGGTGGTAGCTGCTTACCTGCGTGTTGTGCTGACTAGATTCCTTATCTTCCTGTGTAACATTAGACAAACAGGAGGCTGGAAGAAACAGCAAGTCAGGCAGAATCAGGAGGTGGAGAAGTCAACATTTCAAGTATACCCGTTCTTCAGGACTGCGAGTGGGGGTAGGGGGAACTGCAGATAAAGAGGGGATGGATTGGTTGGGGTGGGGAGAGCAGCAGGATGGTGAGGTAGGAGTTAGGTGGACACAAGTGGTGGGTGCAACCTGGTTGGTCGATGGGAGGGATGAATCCGGTTGGGAGCTAGACGGTGGGGTCATTTGGTGGAATGGAAGGGAGGAGTCGGGGCTGGACAGGGGGTAGGTCCATGGCTGGGAAGGTTATTCCAAATTGGAGAACCCAATGTTGAGTCCTCCAGGTTATAGGCTAACCAATCAGAAGGTAAGATGTTGTTCGTCCAATTTGCGGTCTGACTCACTGTGGCAACAGAGGAGGCCAAGTAGGTCATGTTGGAAAGGAATTGGGAAGGGGAATTGAAATGGGTGGTGCCTGGGAGTTCAGGTCGGCCGCTGTGGGCCTGGCCGTGATGCTCAGCGAAATGAGCCCTTAGTTTACGTTGCTCTCCCCGATGTGGAGAAGACCACACCAGGTGCACCTGATGCAGTAAACTAGGTTGAAGGAGAGGCATGTGACCTCTGTTTCACATGGAAGGACTGTTTGGGGCCTTGGATGAGATGAGGGAGGTGGTGTGCCAGCAGGTGATGCATTTTTTTCATCTGCAGGGTCAGTTGCCAGTGGGGCTTGGCGGGTTTGGTGGGGAGTGTGGCACGAACCAAAATTAGCGAAGGGATTGGTCCTTGTGGAAGATGTGTCAGGTGATGGGATCCAACCTCGTTAACTGTATCTGGTGCTACTGATGTGGTCTTCTCTATATCAGGGAGACCAAATGTAAACTAAATGGAATGCTTTGCTGAGCATCTCAGCTGGGCCTGTAAGGGCTGATTTGACCTCCCAATCACCTCCGATTTCAATTCCCCCTCCCACTCCATTTCCGACATGGTCATCCTTGACCTCCTCCATTGCCTCAACGAACCAAAGCACATCTGGAGGAACATTGAATATTCCACCGGTGCAGCCTACAGCCCGGGAGACTCAACATTGAGTTTTCCAATTTCTCGTAACCTCCCTTCCAATACCCCGACTCCCTTCCCAGCCTCTCCTCCTTCCTTTCCTCTAATCAACCCATCTTCCAGCTGTCAACTGGATTCATTCCTCCCATTGACCAACCCGGTGTTAGCCTCTACCTGTGTTCCCCACCTCACCACACCCCCTCCTCCTACTCTTGCACCTCGACTCTTTATCTGTACACACCGTTACCCCACCCCCATGCATGAAGAAAGCTTATGCCCAAGGAGTGGACTTCTTCTCCTGATGCTGCCTGGCCTGTTGTGTTTTTCCAGTCTCCTGCATTCCAACATTTGTAGTTTTTTAAAAAAACTCTTCTTGTGCAATAGGTAAGAGATAGTAAATGGGCTGTGCCTCTTCTTATCCAATAGCTTCAATGGGCTGAATGGCGTTCTCACATTTCAGTGACACCAGCTTGGGATACAGAATGAGTTGCTCTTTTTTAGTTCTTTGGAAATTTTCAGGGTCCAGTAGTACTGTTATATTAATGTTACCTAGATGTTAACAGCATGAGCTTGAATGTTGACCAGGTTTTGATGCTTTATGCGATACTTTCTGAGCATCCTCACTTCTGATCTAATGACGGAGCGTAAGACGTTGATGAACCAGCTGAAGATGTTTATGCCAAGGAAGCTACCCTAAAGATCGCCAACATAGATATCTAGGGACTGAGAGGATTGATCTGCACCAGCCACATGGTGTCCTGAATGGCCCAACCACCTGGGAGTTTCCAACTGATTCCCATTAGGTTCAATGTTATTCAGTCTCCTTGACACCTTCCTCAGTCACGCCCTGCCGTGATGTCAGGGCCAGTCACTCTGATACTGTGCTCATATATTTTGTTCATGTCAAAGGTCAAGGTAAATCCGTGGGAACTGTTTACTTCTCGGAGGGTAGTGAGTATTCTGGCCTCTCTATCCCAGGCAGCTACATCTCTGAACTGTTTGGGGGAGCAGAATGGTGTTAATGGATCTTGACACATCAGGGAGTTGAGGGCTACAAAGAATTGGGCAGAGAAGAGAAATTAATGCCGGAAGAGATCAGCCCTGACCTTATTGAAGGGAAGGGCAGGCTTTACAGGCTATATAGCCTGGTGTTATTCCAGTGTACCCCATAGGCCAGTCATTTTGTTGCCTCTTCCATTTCCTGTGTTATTGACTTCAAGTAGCTGAATAGCCTGATCATGTTGCTGCATGATCTAGAATGGGTCTAGTTCTATTGCCTTGAGGGCTGATTGGCCTCCTCCTGTAACTGTATATCATACTCCAGGGGCTGACAAGCCTTATCCTGTTCTGGTGTAACTGAAATCCATATAGACAAGATCTACCACCTTCGGAGAAAGTGAACACTGCAGATGCTGGAGATCAGAGTTGCAAAGTGTGGCACTGGAAATGCCTAGCTGGTCAGGCAGCATTCAAGAAGCAGGAGTATCGAAACCTTGGACATTCCTGATGATAGGCATATGCCCAAAACGTTGATTTTCCTTCCCCTCCAATGCTGCCTGACCCGCTGTTCTTGTCCAGCACCACACATTTGGACGTCTACTGGCCCGCCCTAGTCAACCTTCCTGGTCACATAATTAAAGAAATTTAACAAATTCTTCAAATATGAACTTCCACTCAAAAAGCCATGCTTACTATTCCTAATCAAACCCTGTTTTCCGAATGCATGTAAAACTTATGCTTCAGAATATTCTCACTTAATTTACCTACCACAGATATTAAGCTGACTGGTCTGTATTTCACAGGCTTTATTTTTTCAGTCCTTCTTGATTAAGTGCACATTTGCTATCCTTCAGTCTTCTGGGATCTCACCTGTGGTAACTGATGATCAAAATTATCAGCCACAGCCCCCGCAAATTCTTCTCTATCCCCTTTCAGTGTTCTTGGATATATCTGGTAAGGACCATGAGATTTCTCCAACTTCAAAGTTTCTAGTACATCAGTTACCTCCTCTACTGTGATACAGACTGTCCCTAAGATATCACCACTAATTTCCCCAAATTCCCATATATTTATATCTTTCTCCACTGTAAATATAGAGGAGAAATATTTGTTGAGGACGTCGCCTATCTCTTATGGTACTACACATGCATGCCCACTTTGGTCTTTGAGGGGTCTTATTCTCTCTTTAGTTAATGATTTTCCTTTAATATACTTAAAGTGCCTCTTTGGATTCACCCTGATTTTCGAAGTCAAGTTTATCTCATACCCCCTTTTTGCCCTCCTGATTTCCTTCTTCAGTAAACTCCGATATCCCCTGTACACCTCCAGGGATTTCCGTGATCCAAGCTGCCTCTACCTGAGCCACGCCTCCACATTTTGTTTGATCAAAGCCTAAACATTTCTTGTTATCCAGTGTTCCTCATTCCTGTCAACGTTCCTTTCATCCTCACAGGAACATACAGATCTTAAGCTCCCACTTGCTGGAGGTCCCTTTTGCTTGCAAACAGACTACTCCGATCAACTCCTGCAAACGCCTGTCTGTGTCTATCAAAATTAACCTTGCCCCGATTTAGAACTTGAATCTGTGGACCAATTTCTTCCCTCTCCATAACTATTTTAAAATTAATAGATCTATGCTCACTGGTCCCAAAGTGCACATCTACTGTCACCTCACTCACCTATCCTGATATATTTTGTAAGAGTAGGTTAAATATTGCCCCTTCCCGATTAGGACCTTATGACAACCCGAATGTTCCCTGCAAGTCTCCCCAACCTCTCTAGATATTTTTGTTACTGTAATTCCTGTTGACTGTTAGGGGGGCTATAGTACCACCCCAATAAAGTCACCATCCGCTTCTTATTTCTTAGTTCCACCCACAAAGCCTCACTGGATGATTCATCAGTTATTTTATCTCTGATCAGTGCTTTCTACTCCCCTTGATTAGAAATGCTACTCCCCTCCCTCTTTCCACCATCTCTGTCTCTCCTAATGCATTTATCCTTTTACATTAAAGGTCAGTCCTACCCATCCCTCAGCCATGTTTCTGTAATAACTAGACTATCCAGTGCCGATTATCTATCCACACCCTGAATTCATTGGTCTTACCTGTCAGCCCTTTCACATTGAAATAAATGCAATTTAATCAACAGGCATTCCTTGCTCCCTATCGTGTTCCAGACTGGTCTGTCTCTTCAACGTACTATTTCTGAATACTGTATTTCCTTCCAGCCTCATATTTGCCTCCCTGCTCTTGAGGATACCACCTCCTGCCAATCTCGTTTAAACACTCCCTTGTAGCACGATCAAAACTGGCTGCGAAGATATTGGTCCCCCGTCCAGTGCATGTGCCACCAGTCCCTCTTGAACAGGTCAACTCTGTCACAGAAAAGCTTCCAATGATCTAAAAATATGAATCCCACCCCCTGCATCAATTCTTTAGTCACATACTTATCCGCCATATCTTCCTGTTCATACCTACACTAGCTCATGACAATGGAAGTCATCAGGTGACTGTCAAGGTCCTGTTCTTTTAACTTTTCTTCGAGCTCTCAGTAATCACTCTGAAGGACCACATTCCTATGTCTACCTGTGTCATTTGTGCCAACGTGCATAATGACTTCTAACAGTTCACACCTCCCCCCACCCTCCACCCCGCCAACTCCAGCAGACACTCAGAGACATCCTGGACACTGACAACTGAGAGGCAACACACCATCCTGGTTTGCCGTTTGAGGCCACAGAATCTCTTATATCGAAGACCCTGTTTACCTTTATCCTTTCCCATTGCTCCCCAGACCCAGTCGTAATGCAACTAAACTGGCTACTGCTGCTTTCCCCTAAACGGTCATTTCCTGATACCCATTTCCCAACACCACAAAGTCAGTATCAAAAATGGTATACTTGTTTTCGAGAGGAATGCCACAGGGAATTCCTGCACTCTCTGCCTACTCCCTTCCCCATTCCTGGTTGTCGTCCAGCTACTCTCTGCCTGGAACACGACAGGAACCAAGGAACGCCTGTTGGATTAAATTGCGTTTATTTAAATGCAACACGGCTGACAGGTAAGGCTGATGAACTCAGGGCGTGGATCTTTACATGGGACTGGGATATGACAGTCTTTAAAGAAACACGGCGAAGGGAGGGACTTGGGTGTGACCACCTCACGAAAGCTCTTATCTCTGAAGTGCTCTGTATCTGGATGATCCGGAGAACAGCCAACTCCAGATCCTGAACACTGTCTCCCAGGAGCTGCAGCTGGTTGCACTGCCCACACGTGTAGTCATCAGGGACAGTGGAAATCTTCCTGAGCTCCACATCCCGCAGGTGGAACGGGCAACTGCCCTAACTGCCATCTCAACTGTTGTCAAACTCGCATTAAAAAGACTTTACGTGAGCTAACTTGTACCTTTGGCTGAGCCTCTGCTCACCAAAGCCTCTGGAACCAAAGCATTACGACCTATTCTGCCACTAACAGCACGTCAATAGACCACTCCACATTTAGTTTTGGTTAAGGCAGGAGGGAAACACTGCAGTGATGCATTGTTTGGGACTTAAGCACCCCTTGACACCAGACCCATACTTGGACTTGGAGAGTGTCTTGCTGAGGTTTTCTTTCTCGTCGTGGTGACTGCACAGATGCAAATATTCACCCTGACAGCCAATCCACGTTGTCGCAGTCCTCTGATCTTTTCTGTCTATTAGTACTGCATTTGTGAATTCTTTGAATCTATTGATTGCTTTCCAAACTGTGTCTCATTCTGGAGGGAGAGATGCTGGTGTTCCAGTGAATACAGCCTATTTGAAAAGGTTTACCATTAGACATATGAGCGATATAATGCCCATCCGCTCGCTGACTCTGTTTTTCCTTTCAATTAGGGTACATTTATTCTGATAACCTTCAATTCCATTTTCCAGCATTTTCCCTGCAACCATTGTTTAAAACTCTGTCCATCTCAGCCTTGAACATATTTAGTGATCACTCCTCAACAGCTATCTCAATTTTCTACAATTGTTTCCCTCCCACTGAGGTGAGACTTGGTGGTCTTTAATCCCATGGCTTTTTTTTCTAGCACTCTGTGTGGAAGTTAAACCTACATTAGATGTTATCATGTTCGATCATACCAACTTTGTGGCCAGAGGCAAAACTAAAAAAAAACGAAACACAACGGTTAAGAACCTGTAATCTCCTCCCTCATCTTCCACATCAGTTTAAGATACAGTTCATCCGGATCAAGGGATTTGGCCACATTTTATCATACACCGACTTCCAATTCTTCCTCAGCTTCTGTGTAAATTTGCTCAAGGTCAAACTGTCAGGAACAGACATTGAATACAGTAACTGCTCCTCCAAATTGAAGACCAATATGTAATAGGTCTTTGACATATTCTCTGGCTCGATGCACAGGTTGCCTCCTCGGATCCTAATACTCCCTATTCTTTCTCTAGTTATCCCTCTTACCCTTAATAAACCGATAAAATGTCTTTGGAGTCTTGAAAATACTGCCCACTAATATTTTTATCACCGCTGCACCCCCACCCTATTTTTGCTCTTTTACTTACTTTCTTGAGTTTAGACCTTCACGTTCTCTCCTCTTCTGGGACCTCCATTGACCTGCTCCCTTTATGCCTGTTTTAAGCTTCTCTTTTATTGTTAATTCCATTCTGAATATGTGTAGATATCCCAGGCTCTCCGGGCTGGTTTTCCTACATTTCATCTTTGGTGTAACATGTTGTGGTGACACTCTCATCAATTCCATTGTGAGCATGTGATCCCCACCCCCCACCTATACGCTGTTCTGTTACAGTTTCACCCAGAAGTAACTGTACTGTGGCCAGATCCTGTCTTTCTCTTGGTAAGATCTGCCTCCATCATCCAAATTATTTTTAATTTTCAAGCCTTTTTCTTTTGGTCTTTTCCTTAACAAGCTAAAAATGCTTGAGTCTCGGTCACTGACTGGTCCTGCAATGCTCTCCCCAACCTGACTGGCTTCGCTCCCCACAGTCACGCCTATGCACTGCCCCGCCCATCGTTGTATCTGCTCCATGTTGATATAAGAGTCTCTCTGGAATAAATGTCAAGTCATCTTCCCCTCTTTAAAAAAATCACTGTCCTAATGAATATTTGGAATTGAAATGTCTAAATATAATAATCCTGTTATTGTTTTTACACACCTCAGTGAATTGATTGTATATCTGCTGCTGTATTTTCTTTTATCTGAGAGTCGGTAAATTATCCCCAGCAGTGCATCTGTCATCGTTTTGATCCTAACCTCAACCCACAAAGCGTCATTTGAATACCCTTCTAAGATATGATGCTAGCTAATTGCAGTCATTGACTCCATAATTAATAAGGCAACGCCACCTTCTCTTTTACCCTTCTCCTGTGCTGCCCATAGTTCTTGTACCACAGAATATTGAGTTGTCAGCCCTGACCACCGTCAAACACATCTCTGTGATGACAAAAATGTCACACTGCAAAAATGTCATCTCATTCCCTTATCACACCTGTCGGTCCGATAATATTCCCAACATTAAGGTAAAGGACATCCAGCCTGGAATATAGAACACGGAATACTCTGTACCTCGCAGTTCTTCAGTCATTTACTGTTTGTTATCAAACTGCCTTTCCATGAACTAAAACTGTAACTCTGGGACTGAATGAATAATTGTTGAATTGTAATTTCTTTTTTAATTTATGTGTTAATCAAATGCAACGTTCCAGAACTGAACGGTCAGCTCCAAATAACTTACTTTGCTTAGTGTGTAGAGGGGTCAGCCCTCAGTAATGGAAAAAGTGAGGACTGCAGATGCTGGAGATCAGAGTCGAAAAGTATGGTGCTGGTAGAGCGCAGCGAGTCTGGCTGCATCCGAGGACCAGGAGAGTGAAAACTTTGAGCAGAGTCCCTTCATCAGGAAGACATTGGTGCATTCACATTTTTTCCATTCCATGGGAAATTTGGAACTGTACTTGCTCAGGAGGGCAGCACTGTATATAGCCCTGAAATGGAAAGCAGTCAGTCAGTTGTTTGGACAGGGGGTAGACAAAGTAAGGTGAGTACAGACTGATTGAAGTACAAACATAAGGATAGATAAGTCCCCTGGACCAGGCAGGAGGCACCCGAGGTTACCAGAGGAAGTGAGGGAAGAGATTGCTGCGCCTTTGTAGATGATCTTTGCGTCCCCACTGTCCACTGAAGTATTGCCTGATGATTGGAGGGTGGCAAAAGTTATTCCCTTGTTCAGGAAAGGTAATAGGGATAATCCTGCAAAATACTGGCCAGTCAGTCTTACTTCTCTATTGGGAAAAGTATTGGAGAGGATTCTGAGAAACAGAATTTATGATTACTTGGAAAGAGATAGTTTGATTAGAGATCGTCAGCATGGCGTTTTGATGGACAATCATGCCTCACAGAACTTATTGAATTCTTTCAGGATGGGATCAAACACGTTGATGAAGGTAGAGCAGTGGATGTGATGTACATGGAGTTTAGCAAGGTGGTTAATAAAGTTACCATAAGATCGGCTCATTCAGAAAGTAAGGAGGCATGGGGTACAAGGAAACAGGGAAATCTGTGTGTGTGGATACAAATTGTCTGACCTGTAGAAGACTGATGGTGGTAGAACATGGAAAGGGTTCATCCTGGAGATTGGTGACCAGTAGCGTTCTTCAGGAATCGGTTCTGGGACTGCTCTTCTTTGTGATTTTTACAAATGACTCGGATGATAAAGTGAAAGGGTGCTTTAGTAAGTTTTACAATGTAATAAAGATGTTAGAGTTATGGATAGTGTTAAGGGCTGTCTTAGGTTGTAATTGGACATTGACAGGATTGGCTGGTAAATGGAAGATGGAGTTCAACTTGGATAAGTGTAAAGCAATTCATTTTTTAAGGTCGAATTCGAATGCAGCATACAGGTTTAAAGGCAGGATTATTGGCAGACTGGAGGACCCTAGGGATCGTGTGGTCCATATCATAGGATGCTCAATGTTGTTTCCCAAGCTGATAAGGTTGTTAAGATGTATGGTGTTTTCATTAGCCAGGGATTGAGTTTAAGAGCCGCAAGGTTACGCTGCAGCGCCAAAAATCTCTCTTATGACTACACTTAGAGTATTGTATTCAGTTCTAGTCGCCTCATTACTGCAAAGATGTTGAGACTTCGGAGAGGGTTCCGGGGAGATTTACCAGGATGCTTCTGAGACTGGATTGCATGTCTTACAAAGAAGCGTTGAGGGAGCTAGGGCTTTTCTCCTTGGAACAATAAAGAATGGGAGTTGACTTCATAGACGTGTATAAGATGATGAGAGATATAGGCAGAGTTCGTAGCCAGAGACTTTTTCGCACGTTGGAAATGGCTATCTCGAGCGGGCATAAGTTTAGTATGATTAGAAGAAGGTTTGAGGAGATGTCAGAGGTAGGTTCTTTAAACAGAGAGTGGTGGGTGCTTGGAATGCACTGCCAGCAGTGTTAGTGGAGTCAGCTGCATTACGGATATTTAAGTGACTATTGGATAGACACATGAATGATAGTACAATGAAGGGTATGTCAGTTAGTCTGAACTTCGAGTAGGATAAAGGTTCGGCAGGACGTCAAGGTTTGAAGGGTTTGCACTAAGCTGTACTGTTCTGTGTTTTATGTTTCACCCAGCCTCTGGATTCTTTTCAATTGTTGAATGTGTGAGGGAGTGATCTGAGTGAGATTAGGAAGCTGGGGAGGGGCGTTAGCCCAAAACTTCCAGTTATGTTGTTCATTGTTCCATTCAACTGAATGCCAGTGCAATATGTGACGTGTCCTACACCAGAAAGGCTCCGCCAAGTTCAGGTATTAGCGTAATTCTTTACTTATCATTTGCTGCTGTTTTCTTCAGATACAATCTGTTGGGTGACCCATGTATTAATCAGATGTTTGCTATGTTTCGTGAATTGCGCAAAAATAAGACGTCAACTATGATTATTCGACTGAACTATAATCTCTGAAAAGAATTAGGCTGATTCTATATTTATGGAACAAAAATATAAACTCCTGTCAAGATTTTCTAACACAGAAATTAAGAATGTACATTTTATTTTGTTTCAAACAAACAACATGGATGTAACTCTTTTGGCGATCAGAATTACACAAACAATGTCAGGATTCAAAACTATGCATTGTCACTCCAACATCTTGAAAGTGGTTGGCTTCTGAGTGATTACATGTTCAGGGTGAGCAAACGATTGAATAATCAAATAGAATGAGCATTCTTATATATTTATATATAATCAATCAGTTCAATTTCTCACTGAAATGTACAAGCTACAGCTATTTGTCAGCGAATTAGAAATGTCTATAGTTCAACATGCTCTTTGAATATTAAACTAACTAAATGATTTGTGCTATCAAATTTTAGTGAACAATAATTTGAAAACGTTTAACTTTTAGAAAGAATGTTATTTAATTTGAAATGCAGACAGTGAACAAAAGCGATGAGCATATTATCGTGTAAGTGAAAAGTCAAACCTTTTCGAAGAGATTTGTGGCAAAGCAATGACAGATTTGTTTTCGTAATTGGAATTCAACATTTCAAATATTCATATTCTGAGCAATAATTAGATTATTTAATGAAGCTGACCTTGCAGTAGTTGCATTTTAAATGCTTATGCTGCACTAAGTAATCAGATATTCGTGAGTATTTACAATGGGAAATAATCGGATCCTGAATTTTATTCGCATCAGACACATGATAGAGTGCAAAACCTTAAAGTACAGGAGGAGGCCATTGGCCACTGTGTGGGCATCAGCTCCAGGAATGTCTCCCAAGTCCCTCCAATTTGCCAACCCTATCTCTGCAGCCTGTTAAATACATATTTCCAAATGCATATCCAGTTCTATTTTTTAATGTTCATCCACAACTCTCCCAGGCAGTTCCATTCCAAATCCTAACAACTCTCTCAATAAAGAAGTTTTTCCTTATCTCATTCCTGGCTCTTTTGCTGACAAGCTTGAAATAAGAAGTCCTTGATGCTGTAATGCCAACTAACGGAAGCAGAGTATTCCTGTTTTACTCGACAACTTTTTTTCATACATTTGAGCACCGCAACTAGTTCACATATTTGTCTGTTCTGCTCAAGCAAGAATAAGTCTTGCAAGAACTGTTACAAGCACTACATCGGAAAAACAGTCAGAAAACTAGCCACCTGGATACATGAACAACAACTGGCCAGAAGAAAAAGACATGACCCACTATCACTAGTATCCTTACTTATAGATGAGGAAGTACACGATTTAGACTGGGTCTGCATATCCATCTAGGACAAGCCAAACAGAGACACGCACGAGAATTCCTAGAAAAATAGCATTCCAACCTGAACTCTATCAACAAACATATTGATTTTGATTCCATCGAACACTCTCTGACAAAAAGAACCGGACATGAAATCACCAATACTGGAAATTATATCACTGACTCAAAGAAACCTAAACACATAAATAGCAAGTGGGACATAATATCAGCACTTCGCCAGAGGCTCACTGATAATGTTCCCTAGTGCAGTGATGAACCGTCTGAAAATGAACTCTCCAACTCAGGGAGCAAACTGACATCCAGAAGAAGCACAATTTCTCTCATCCTCCCTTTAACTAAATACTTCATTCCACTTGTCATTCCGATTATTTTAAGGTTATTTGCATTATTTTGCAAAGTAATATAGTGTCTTTCTGTGTGTGTTTGAATGTGTGTGTGTATATGAGAGAGAGAGAGAGACAGCGAGCGAGAAAGAGAAAGAATAATCCTCTGTAATCACTGGATTACTCCCCGTGCCATGTGGAAAAGAGAGAAAGATGAGGAAGACACTAAACCTTAACATGTTGTTAAAAATCTAGTTCAGGGGTGAGAGTTCCAGATTGTTGTATCATTGGAATCTCTTCCAGGACAGGTGGGGACCTGTACAAAAAAGACAGATTGTATCGTAACTGTACAAGCACCATCATCATGTGGGGATGTTGTCTAGTACAAGTCAGATGGATTTGAATAAACCAGGAGAGTGAGAACCAAAGCAGAAGATCAGGAACTGAGCAGAAAGTTAGGTGAATAGGACATCAGGCACGGCCAGTCTAATGACCATGCCGAGAGAAGGAATCTAAACAGTGAGTTGGGAGTTGGAATAAATTATAGAGAGGAGGCGCAGGTTTTTCAGAGATTAACAAGTAAGGATGGAGAGTGTGGGGGATGTGACGGAGTGAGGTGTGTGGGATCAGGGAGACATTGCACAAGAAAATGTTAAATGGGAAAGAGGTTGGGCTGGGGAATTCCATGATAAACAACTGACAGCAAAACACAGGAAAACTTGCTGCTTGTAAAAGTGAATACCTGGGAAAGAATTTATTATGCTTCAGATAAATAACACCCTTATTGCTAGAGGTTTGTATTATAATGGAGGAAAAGCTGTCTTCATATTATGGCTGTAGCTTTAATAATGGTTGCATACAGCTAGAATAGTGTCAGTGTTGTTGTTGGACAGCATCCACTGAGCATATGAATTCCACTGGATGGTCCCAGAGATGGCTGGGCTGCCTTTGGTTGACTGAGTGCTGAAGATGCATGAGATGATGCTGGTTTGTAATATAGCCACTTACTGAGTACAGTCAAAGGAACAAAGCAGCAACTGCCATTGTTAATTGTTTCAGAATATACCAGATGCTCATGGCTGCCACTGCAAAGAATCATGCAATGAAAAACAGGCCTATCACGTCTGTGACAGCAAGTGCACATCCAAAGACATTTTAAACATTTGTGAGGTTACCTGCATCAACCACCCTCCTAGACAACGCATTCCAGATTCATACCATCCACTCAGTTCTAAACACATTCCACACATCCTCTCTCAATCCCGTGACATTCAGTTTAAAAGTGTGTCTCTTTGTTTTTGATCCTTTGACGAAGGAAAACAGCTGCTGTCTGTTCATCCCCTCAATACCCCATTTGCTCATGTACACCTGTACCATATTCCCTCCTCAACTTTCCCTGCTGCAAAGAAAAAAAGAGCAAATTTAGCCCTCCTCTTTCATACTCACTTTTAAGTACTCACTTGTCTTGTTACTTCTTACTTGCATCTTCCCAAATTATCGGTGTTAAATTTCGTCAGACCATTGACTATCTGAATAATCTGTTTCTATCCTTCTGTAGCCTAACACTTCCCTCCTGACTGTGATCCATCCCGCCCATTTTTGTGTCATCTACAACATTGATCATCATTTCACTGCTCCCCAACACCACATTCTCAAAATCGGCATTTCTGAATATCACAAACAACCAGTGATTTCCTTCCTGTTCTCCAGAAGTTATTTAGATGATGATTGGACAATTACAGTCTCTTGCTTTTCCGATTTTGGTGAATTTATGAGTGATGTAATTAACACATTTTATGAGGGATCCACAATTAACATTTTCGACACAGAGTTGAATTCACCATTTACACTCCGCCCCTCTGCATGTTTTGTTTTTAAACATTGTAAATAATTGAGGATAAACTAGGATTTGGCATTTTGCGGTCGAACATTAGCATCTTGTGTGGCACTGTTCTTTGTAACATTCCCTGCAATAGCCAGAGCTGAAGAAATTTTTCATCTGCAGGATGGACATGCACTCATTTATTGTTTGTTTTAATCAGCGAGTGTGATGAGGATAAATATTCCAATAAATTCTATATTATGGGCAAACTGCAGAAGATCAAATCATGTTCTCATATCCACCTTGAATTGGAAGCAAATATATACTGTAAAAAAATCAAAAATATTGAAACACCACGTAGGGGAGAAAGAAACATGTCGTTTGTACTTGATGGAGATATAGAAATATATAGTACATGTACAACATGAACAAGAATCAAGTGATAGAAGAGAAAGTACAAGAAATCCTTTCTTAATTTTGAATGGAATCCCGATCCCGATTTTCTTGTACAGTGATGTTTTCTCATCCAATCTCACTTCCTCAAAAGCAAGCTTTTCCCTGTCACTAAAACTTCATCTGCCTTTCTTCCTCCTCCGTACTACTCTTTTCTTACAGTCCTACTTCCCTTGCAATATCCCTCCTGTTGCTACATACTCTTCCACTGATGATCTCCCTTCACACTCTTCTTCTGCCACTCCCCTGTAAGTTACACCAATTCCCCAGTTACTCCCACTTTCTCTGGCCATTCCTTCCCCATTTTGCTTTCCAACTGAGATGATGGGAGCCGCTGGCTTCTGGGCTGCTATTGAGCATCAGTAAATGATGAGATTGAGATGATCAATGTCCAGTAAGAACTGACAATAGTTGTTTCTGTCACTGTCTGATGCACCATGAACAGGGTGGTTTTGTTCCCCATGGTACAGAGTGGAGTGCCTTTCTGTCTCTCTGTCACAGCGCTTAACCAAACAGCCTCATCACGAATAGGACAAACCTCACCTCACAATCAGAAATCCATGCATCAATTTTACCTGAAACATTGTGAGTAGAGTGAGCACATTGTTCTAACAGGCTGTGTACTGGCCTTTTATTCTTTATTCATTTAACTGATCTTCCAATGTCAGTTGAGGTGAGATCAGAGTAACTTTCGTTGCATGAAAGGAGTATTTGACTCATGTGATATCAGAGACCCTGAGTAAACTGTGGTCACTGGGATTCGCAGGAAATTCTGCGCTGGTAATTTCCTCACTGAACAATGACACTTTCCCCAGAGCTATTGGGAATGACAAATAAACTCTGCCCTTGCTAGTGCCTTCCAAAACCATGGATAAATTTGCCCTGTTAATAACATCAAGCAAAATTATATTTTCACAGTTTGGTCTAAAGTCTCCGAAAAGGAACACTTTGCTGCTTGAGTGTCACTCCATTGAAATCAGGATGTTACAATAAGATTACTTTCCCAATTATTTTCAATCAGTTACTTTCTGAGGTCTGATCGTGCGATATCAGTACCACTGAGATCAACATTTTCTCTGTCCAACATTATATTGTCTCAAGGCTGCACCACTCTACAATTCTAATTTATTCACCGGCTCATTCGTCGTGCTAAACAGATGTACTGGGCACAAAATTTGCAACAAGGTAGAGATGCCCTTGACCCTCTGGAACCTTCCTCCCCTCCCATACCTGCCCACTGACTCCATGCCCTCCCCCAGCTCCACCTCCTATCGTTTATTCACCGTCCCTCCTTAACTTCCACTCTCTGATGCTGAATGTTCTGTACTCAGCAAATATCTGAACATTACCTCTCTGTGCCCCCACTTTAATGAATTTTAAGCATGACATTTAGTTGAGCTCTTCTGCTGCCTTCGCCTCAGTGCCCATTTCTTTCGGCAAGATTCCTCTCCCTGTCCCATATACCACGTTACCCAGCTGCAACACTCTCCCTCCACCTGGACCCCTCCCTCTGGCCTTTACCTGAACTAAATCGGTTCATTGAGAAATCTCAACATGACATTGGTTGTCTTAATTTCTCTGCACTCCCCTCACCAAATCCATACTATCAATGTCCTACAGCCTACACTCCATGTGCTTAGGTCCAACCCTGACTGTGTTACTCAGCCTGTGCCGACAAGGGTGGTGCTGCTATCATCTGGTGGACTGACCTCGACATTGCAGAGGTTGAACGCCCACTCTCAGGTACCTCCTCTAATCTCCCCCGGACCATGACCCTACCATGGCACATCAGGCAATTGTATCAACTCCGATAACTGACCACATTTCATCAGGAGATTTCTGCCCCACTCGCGCCACCCCGCTAACTGCCCCCGAGCTGATGGTCCTCTTATAGCAGAGCTCGCTTCTATCTCCTCTCAAAAATTCACAAACAGAACTGCCCGGGCAGACCCATTGCTTCACCCTGCTCCTGCCACACAGAGGAAGTGCATGGATACATACTTGGGCCCCAGTTATGCCTGTTTCTTCTTGGGGGATGTCGACCATTCCCTGTTCCAGTTCTACTCCAGCACCCATCCACAAATCTTTGTCCGATAAATAGATGATATCATTGCAGATGCGTCTCTCTCTTGTCCGGAATTGGAAAAGTTCATCGATTTCGCTTGGAATTTAAAACTCTCCATCACTTTCATCTGGCCGATCTCTGGCTCCTTACTTCCTTTCCTCAACATTTCTGCTTCCATTTCTGGGGATAGACAAGCCACTGATATCCAGTAAAATCCCACCGAATCCCACAGCTTCCTGGAGTATACATCCTCACACCTGGTTTCCTGCATCGAGTCAATTCCATTCCCCCAGTTCCTCCGTCTCCACCGCATTGCTTCTGATGATACTAAATTCAACAAGGAAGCCTTTGAAATGTCCACCTTGTTCCTCCATCAAGTGATTCCCCATCACTGTTGTCAACAGGGTCCTCAACCGAGTCTGACCCATCTTCTGCATTTCTAGCCTTCCCCTCCCCTTTACTCTCGCAACAGAGTTCCCCTTGTCCTTGCCTACTATCCCAGCAGCATTCACATGCAGAGGATCATCAGCCCACATTTCCCCCACCTCCGGCGAGATGCCCCCACCTGCACATATTCACCTCTCCTCCCTTGTCCACCGTCTAGAGGGATTATTCCCTCCAGGATACACTGGTCTACTCTTTATTCACTGCCACCACAGGTCCACTTCACTTTCCCATGCCGGAGGTGTGACACATTCCCATTTACCTCCCTCCTCATCAGTATCAAAGGGCCCAACTGTACCTTTGAGGTGAAGCAGCACCTTACCAACATTTCCCACAATCCAGTCTACTACATGTGCTGCTCACAATGTGGTCTCCTCTACATTGGGGAAATGGAGGGTAGACTGGGTGACCGCTTCACGGGACATCCAAGTTGGACCGCTGCAAATGACACTGAGCTTTCAGTTGCCTGCCAGTTTAACAGCCCATCCTATTCCCTGGCCAATATCTCTTTGTCAGGGTTGCTGCAGTATTCCAGGCAAATTCAGCGCAAGCTGAAAGAACGAGACCTCATTTACCATGTGCGGACTTTACAGCCCTTTAGATTCAATATCAAGTTCAATAATTTTCGGGCCTGAACTCCCCAAAGTCCTAGCCCCCTATCCATACACCATGCCGAGTTGTCACATAGCCTTCTATTACTCACACCCTATTGTTAGCTACTAACAGTCTCCATTAAGAACTATCCAGTCTCTTCTGCATATAAACCAACATATTCCGTGTTACTATCAGTTCTGAGGAAGGGGCACTGGACCTGAAACGTTAACTCTGATTTCTTTGCATAGATCCTGTCAGACCTGCTGAGCAATTACAGTAACTTCTGTTTTTTTTCAATTTTTTCATCGCAAGGTCTCACAATGCAATACGTCATCGATATTTAGAGCCCTGTCAAACATAGGAACTTTGTAATTTCTCATTTAATGTCCATAACAAGTTACTCAAGATTCAACTGAGATAACAACTTTGTTGTTATCATTCAGATCGGACTCTTTGTCACAGTTCAGAAAGAAGAAAGATATCAAAAGAGCTGTAGCGAAACTCAGTAGATCTGCTAACATCTGAGCAGAGATGAAAAAAATTAACCTTTGATTCTAATAGGACTTTTAAGAACAGTGTCACATCATATGACATATGCTAATTCTGTTGCTCTGTGCAGACGCTTCCCCACCTTTTTCGTTTCTCCAGCATTTTCTGTTTGCATTTCATGTTTCCATTATCTCTATATTTCATGTTTCTTGACAGGTCTACATGTTGACCTTGGTAATATTTGGACAATGTGGTCCTTTCATGTTTCTATTACAGTTGGTGTGTCTGTGACACCTGAATTACAGCCGAAATCTGTTTCTTCTTTTAGACAGAAAGTAAAAAGAAAATCTGAACATCTTGTAAATCTCAGGAAATCTATTTTGTTTGAAAATAGATGTTAGAGGCAGCTAAACTTCATTAAATAATAGGGATAGATTTTGAACACTTGTGTCCTTCATTGAACTAGCTTGTCTCTCCTATCTCCAAAAGCTTTTATGAATAACATAGAATTATTACAGCAAAGGTGGTCAAAACTCAGCCTATTGTCTCTTCCAGTTTGGAATGAGCGATATTTCTACTGTCATTCTCTTGTATTGTCCCCGTTGCCCTGTACATTTTGTTATTAGCATCTGCTTTTAATTGTAAGCATCCTGCCAGATATGAACAACATGATCAATCTCAAACAAAAACAGACGTTGGAGGGAAGGCTCAGCAGTTCTGGCTGTATCTGTGAAGAGACATCAAAGTTACTGCTTCAGATGCGGTGACACTACTCAATCTGTATTCCCAATGATTAAATGGTGTGTATATAAAATATAGTTCACTTTATTACTTTTAAAATTATCAGGTTCAGTTCACATTGTCATTGAGCATTACATATCCCAAACGTTGGCTCGTTCCTTGTTGTGAACTATATTTAACTCTATCTGACGTTAAGAGTGATGATGACTGGGGAATATCATTGTACTCCCCATGCAGTCTCCACAGCCACTATCCCCATTCCGCCCGATCTACTAGGTAAATCTGACTCATTAATTCATAAGTCTTAATGAATAAGTTCACTTTTGGTTTTGGACTGAGGGGGGAAAAGGCGAAAAATTATTGCGTTACAGCAAATAAAACTGCATTAAAATTTTTATCAATTTGTATAAATTAATTACTGAAACATATTCTATATGGAAAGTCCAACGTTTCTGTATTAGAGCAGTGAGAGGACCATTCAGAGAAGTCCAAACTTCTTGTCTATGTTCAGGACAGTTGTGCCCAGTGACAGTCTGTTGGCTGGGGTTTGTTCCCGTGAAGGAGACATCAGCACTGTAACAACATCCTGATTGTGTTTTTTTGTGTGGAGGGGCAGAGATTCGGGGTATGATGGTGACAGCATTGCAAGCGTACAACAGGACAGAGTCATCTAGCCTGCGATAAGAAAACGTCCATCATTCTCCTTCACAACTGACTTCACTAGAGGAATTAGTGATCGGAGATGCGACCATTAGCCAGCAATGTCAGCATCGAGTCCAGTCCAGTCCAGATATATTGTGAACTGAATGTGCTGTATTGAAAGCTAGAGCTGTTTGCTCAGTGACTGCATTGTAACTGTGTCCTATTGGTGAGGAGCTTCACTCAGTGCGCTATCCCAGCCTAGGAGCAGATGCATCAGCTCCAACAGTAACAGGGATCAGCAGCTGCACAGACGTGGAGAGGACAGAACTGAATCTGCGAATAATGGACTGGATAATTACACCAATGGAGAGGAGGCTTCCCTTGGTTCTTTTCAATATTTTCCTCTGATGGAAATTTCTACCCTTTCGGATATTAGTGGTGCTGATTATTATTTTGGGCGGGGTGGAGAGTGTGTGACTAACCTATGGTGGAGGAGCGACGCTCCGAAAGCTAGTGTGCTTCCAATTAAACCTGTTGGACTATAGACTGGCGTTGTGTGATTTTTAACTTTGTACACCCCAGTCCAACACCGGCATCTCCAAATCATAACCTATTCTCGCTATTGTTGGTGTTCTTTACTTCTGTCCATTCATTAATCCCATAAACAATTTTGAACTTCATTGCAATTTCTGTTATCTGTATTTTCCCATGAAAGAAACTTTTATCTTCAATTTCAAATGCAGTTTCCATTCATCTGAATTGCAGACCACTCCCTCACAAATATCTGAGAACAAAACTGTGCACAACCTCGAGATCCCTTTTTGCCCTGAACTGATTTTTGTCTCTTGTTCTCTCTGTCACGAACCCTATCCACTACCAGCTCACAATGTCCCCAGTCTCCATCTCTGCATCACTGCTGTGGCTGAACAAACCGTTGTATGTACGTTGGTAAAATTCAGACTTTATGTTTCAAGCTCTCTCCTGGCCACTTTTCCAGTTACAAGTATTTCAATCACAAAATTGTTCTTGTCTCCGACGTTACTTCATGATTAGGACAATGTATCAGAGTAGGAATGTCGCTGGATATAATTCAGGAGCAAAACTTATTAAACGAAAGACTTTGTTTCAAGCGATTTGTTTCAAGTCTTACCACAGCTGATGGCAGAATTTAAATAAAAATGATAAGAATTGGAATAAAAGTGCATTTCACGAAAAACAACTATAAAACCCACATTTTGTCTGAAAATTTTCCTGTTTCACTGATGACCTTCGGTAAAGAAATCTAACGTTACTACCCGGTCTGGGTTAAGTGTGACTTCAGACCCATATCAATGTGCTTGACTTCATATTGGCTTGAGGAATGGCGTCAGTTTCAGGGAAATTAGTGATGATTAACAAATGCTGCCCTTGGCAGAGACGCCGACTTCCCATGGAATAACAAATTTGAAGATTAAACCAAATAAAGAAAGATGCTGTAGATCTGAAATTGCATAAATAATGCAAAGAAAAGATCAGAAAGTGCTGGGAAGCTTTTGTGAACTGATATCAGCTGGAAAATAGTGTGAACAATGCTGGTGACAGGGAAGTCTGCTTTGAAGGGCAGGAGGAGTGAGTTGAATCGATAGAGAAAGAGAGAGATAGAAGACAAAGAGCAAACAAAGGGAATGGTGATCAGCTGGGATGGAAATAAAATATGAGATCCTCCTCATTTATTTTTAACTTTTCCCATCTTCCTGAATATCATGCCGATGGTGGTACATGTATACCCCGCTTTTCAAATATTCGCTTTTTTCCACTTCTCTTTCCTCAAATCTTCCATTATGTCCTGTTTTCGCTAACCAAAAGAAATCCGAAGAGGATTTTCACTTTTAACAAGAAAAGTAAATTTTTCGCACATAAATTAATGCTACTTCACTTTATGCCTTTTCAGCTAATGAAAGGCTTTGTAGGAACACTCTACTTTCAGATACTGAGGGAAATCTCGATCTATCTAAGATCATGTTTAAAGCGATTTGATCCGACCTGTCTGTGTTCCCTGAGTGTCGTCATGTTCTTATATTTATTAATGGGATATAGGTATCGCTGGGTGGGCCAGCATTAGTTCACTTTGTTGATTGCCCTTGAGAAGACCTTGAGCCTCACAGGGCACTTAGACAGAGTGAGGCGGACAAGGTGACAGCTGCACAGGAGCTGTGGAATTCAAGATCGACTTTAGCAAGATTAATATTATTTGAAAAATTAGAGATGTCAATTCGTCAGTCTAATAACGGTAGGAAAGAAGGTATTCCTGAGCATGCTGGTCCATGTTTTCAAGTCTCTGTATCTCCTCCCTCCTGGAAGAGGTTGTTGGAGATCATTACCATTTTGGGAGAGATATTTGATGTTGCCAGCCTTTCACTGACAATGAGAAGCATAAATGGATGGAAGGTTGTCCTCCATGATAGTCTGGGCTATGCACAAATCCGTCTATAGTTTATTATGGTTCTGGGAAGAGCAGTTACCGTCACACTATTATGCACATGAATAGAAAGCTTTCAGTTGCCAGTATGCAGAGCACTGGGAGAAGGCAGTTCCAAAATATTTAGATGTAACAATTGACCGTTAAATGGATATCTACATTCTGATTGCTGTTTTGACAACAATTGAAATTTAACCAATAAATTTAAATTATGTCTAAGATACCAAATTGAGTTTATTGTATTGCCAACATCCAACCAAAGAGCCATCACATGCTTCAAAATAATAGAGAAGCCATCACCATCAAAACGAGGGAGAAAGAGACAGACACGTAGAAGGGGAGAGAGAACACAGCGAGGCAAACAGAAGGACAGTCAGTAAAACAGAGAAAGGAAACAAAACAAGAAACAAACAGTCACAAGAACAGGGAGAAGGGAAGATTGTAATCTGGGAAAGAAGCAGAAGACAGAGAAAAGGAAAACACGGAAACAGACAGTGTGAGAGAAATAGTGAGATACAAAGCACACAGGGAGTGGGGATGGGGTCACAGTGTGCTGGGGTGGGGATCAGAGACAGCTGGGAGTGAGCACTGGAGGAACTGGGGGAAGGGAGGTGAGGATTTACTTTGACCTCTACCAAGATATACAGGCAAAGCATATTAAACAATGATTACAGAACAATGGCTATAAAATATGTTTGAGAGCCATGCAGGTTATGCTGCACAGGGCGTGGGCGAGGCGAGATCAACAGGAACAAGATCAGCATTATCTGTGATTAAAGAGTACACTCATCACTTTAATAACATTCAGGATGAAGCTGTTCCTGAACCAGCTGCTCAGTGTTTTCAAGCTTCTGTACCTTTTAGCCAGATGGAAGAGGTTATAGGAGAACATTACTGAGGTCTGATGGGTCATTGATAATGTCATAACAAAGAACATTCCAGCACAGAAACAGGACATTCGGTGGTACAAGCCTGTGCCGATCCAAATCCTCTATCTTAGCCTGTCGCAAATTTTCTAAGGATCTGTATCTCTTTGTTCCCTGCCCATTCATGTATGTTTCCAGAAACATCTTAAAATAATCCACTGGTCACAGTTCTCCATTTTGCGAAACTCCCTCCCCCTACTATTCTCTGCCTCCTGTTTCCCAGCCAGTTCTTTATTCACCAGCTCGCGCACCATGTGACTTCACTTTCGACATACCCCGACCATGGGGAAACATGCCAAACGCCTTCCTGAAGTCCACGTACACGACATCTACAGACCCTCCCTCATCAATAAATTTTGTCCCTTCCTCAAAGAATTCCATTCATTTGGTAAGACATGACCTTCTCTGCACAAAGCCATGTTGCCTATCACTGGTAAGACTATTTTCATTCAAATAAGAATAATTCCAATCTCTGGACCCTGTCTTTGTGGAGTTTTTTTTACAATCTCCCCGTTTCTGCATTGGGAGAATTAACTCTTTTCTCTCTCCAGTGTATGTTTCTATGTTTGTTTCAGGTTTCTGCCATCTGCAGTATAATTACTTGTATTTGATGGAGAATTGCTGCAAATATGACGGGTTTATTGTAAAAGTGGCACTGGTGCTCGGGCTCCCCGAGTGCTTGGGAATCTTGCCCAGCTACTTATGTGAGTGCATGTCCCTGATTACCTACTCTGTCTCTCTCAATCCCTGAGTCCATCCGTCACTGCATGCAGCCTTTCATCAAGCCACCCTGGGATTCCACACACCCCATCGCCTGGCACTGGATGCTCCCTACGCAAGGAGCACACAAAGACACTGGGCACTTTCTGACCCACCAGGGATGCGGGGCAAAGACTCTGCCTTTAAAAGGAACAGAATAGCTAAAATCCAATTGAACAGCAAAGCAGAGTAAACAGGCTGAATGACAGCCATCTGTTATGACATTTTCTGGTCTTTTGGACTAATTCTGTTTATCCTCGTCCATCTACAAATAGATGCTCCATATCTATACCTTGTCAGACAGGTTTGGTGAAGGTGATAGATATCCTGTGATCATTGCGACTGATTCATTGGTCTCCACTTTCCTGTTTAATGAGATCACACTAAGTTTTTATTGTCCAGTCTATCCATTTCAAAGTAAAGATCTTGCAGGAGTTGTGCTGAAAGGATATTTGAATGTTGGAGAGACTAGATTATGCCACGTGCCAGTGAGGTTAGGGATAGGAAGGCAGTAAAGTTAAAAACATGGCTAAACAACTGGTAGTATAGGAAGCACTTGCAATATATGGATCATTTGGATTCCCGGGTTGGTAGGATATACACAAGATGGACGGGATGGACGTGAACTGGCAGCAATCTCCAATATGTGGATCATTGGGATTCCCGGGTCGATAGGATACACACAAGAAGGACGGGATGCATCTGAACTGGCAGCAATCTCCGCTATGTGAGTCATTGGGAATCCTGGGACAGTATGAAATGCACAAGAAGGACGGGATGGACGTGAACCGGCAGCAATCTTCTGGCAGGCAGTTTTGCTATTGTCACTCAGGAGGGTTTAAACTAGTGTGATTTTGGGGGGAAGTGGGGAGGGGGGGGGAGAGCCTGAGCAGTACACCCACAAGCACAGTGACTGAAGAGCAGTTGCAGACTAATCCCAGTACAGCTAAGACTAGCAACAAACTGGCAGATGGGAGTGAACACAATGGGGCTGGCGGTCTGAAGTGTGCTGATTTTAATGAGAGCAGCATGGCAGGCAAGACAGATGAGCTTGGAGCTTGGAGTTTGAATGAGTATATATAACTATGATATATATATTAGAGATTTGGTTGAGAGGGGGATCAGAAAACAGTCAATCCAAAGGTCCAGAGAGAGTTGAAGAATGTGCAGTGAGAAGCTGGAGACTGTTGTTTGAAGCATAATAATTATCCAGCAGTTTATTGGAATTGGACAGTGTGTGATGCAAAGTACAGATAGAAGGGACAAGGGAGGAAAAAGAAATTGTCTGTTTGCAATATTTTCTGCTTTACTGACAGTCTTTTCTAATCTCCTATTACCAGAGAATAGACAAGGAGAATTTACATCAGGGAAACTCAAACCAAATATCAGGTCAGGATCTGATGGATTTGGGCTGAAGTGTATTTATTTCAATGGAAGAATTATTATGGTTAAAACCGATGAACTGACAGCCTGAATCCGTGCATGGGACTATGATGTTGCAGCTTTACAGAGACTTGGTTGAGAGAGGGAAAGGACTGGCCATTTAACATTCCAGGGTTTCATTGTTTTATGCGAGATGGAGAGGAAGGTAAAAGAGGTGGACGAGGTGTTTTACTAATCGGGAGAATGCTCCATCTTTACTTGAAGAGGACATACAGGAGGGATCATCCACTGCAGCAATATGGGTAAAGCTCAAAAATAAGATGGCTGCAAGCACTGCGTTACTATAATCCCCCCCAACAACCACGGAGGGATTGAGGAACAGAAATGTACGTCGATTAAGGAAAGGTGTATTAAAAATCAGAGAGGTCATAGTGAGTGACTTTAAGATCTCCAGTAATGACTGGGAGTCCCTTGGAGTAAGAGGCTTCGACGGGGCAGAATTTATTAACTGCAACAGTATGTGGATAGTCCAACCAGAGGAAGAACCATACTGGATCTCGTATTGACTAATGAACCTGGACAGGTGACTGACCTTTCAGTGGGACATAATTTTCGAAACAGTGGTCACAGCTCCTTCAGATTTAAGATAGCTATGAACACGGATATGTCAGGACCTTGTGGGAATCTACTGAATTGGCGGAAGGCAAATTACGTGAACATCAGGCAGAGCTAGGCCATGTCAATTTGAAGGAGATGCTGTCAGGCAAATCCACATTTTGTATGTGGCAACTGCTTGTTAAATCCTGACAGCTGGTGAACGTCTGGTGAACGTCCTCCCGACAGCACGAATTTCAATCTATTTTTTTTGAACAGATATTTCAAGGCCGCTGCATATCAGGCAACAGGAAGAGATAAAGGATGATTCTGCACTGTGTCCTTGGCAGGACCAGCTTGTCTCTCCAGGCACCTGATGTCTTTATTGTGTTAAAGTCTTCATTGTGGTTCAAAGAGCTTCAGAATTAATCGAGCACTGATTAAGGCCGTTTAGCAAATTGTACAACGATGAGCTCTCCAGCATCACAATTTGAAAAAAGAGAGAACTGCATGTGTGTGTGTGTGTGCGTGCGTGTGTGCGTGAGAGAGAGAAAAATTAACAAAGAAGAATGAAGTGAAGAGAGATATAAGGAATGGAGTGAAAACGGAGCGACAGAGTGAGTGAGAAAAAGGGGTGTCAGACGAGTGTGAAGTTAGATCAGAAAACAGCACGAGGAGAAATACACAGACATTTTATTTAGAAACTCCCACAGACTGCAAGCCCTTTGTCTGGTGCTTTACCCTGTGAGCACTATACTGACATCCCAGATCATTTATCGCCAATAATATCACAGAGCTGGGTTGCTGACTGCTGAACAAGGTCCAAAATAACTATAGATTGGTTCCAGGGAGAAGGTGAATTAATTTAAATATTCTGGGCCAACAGGAACTTGTAGTCCCTCTGGACACTGTGTGACAGACAAGGCGAGAGAATCTCAGTGAGGGGGATTACTGACTGGGGGAAAATCAGCATCTCAGCTGTGGGTCAAATAATGACCAATAAAGCTTGAACACCTCGTCCGTGGTTTTGTAATTCACATTTCAATTCATATAGCTCCACATAGTAAGTGAATTTTAACAGACTTGCCTCTTTGTAGTTTTCATGTTTTGGTATGTGCAGAAACGCTTGTGCCTTGTCCAAGTATTTTGTTTTGAATAAACACATTTTATTGTTGTGGTTCTGTTCGCCGAACTGGGAATTTGTGTTGCAGACGTTTCGTCCCCTGTCTCGGTGACATCCTCGGTGCTTAGGAGCCTCCTCTGAAACGCATCTGTGATCTTTCCTCCGGCATTTATAGTGGTTTGAATCTGCCGCTTCCGGTTGCCAGTTCCAGCTATCAGTTGCAGTGGTCGGTATATTGGGTCCAGGTCGATGTGCTTATTGATTGAATCTGTGTTTGAGTGACATGCCTCCAGGAATTCCCTGGCTGTTCTCTGTTTGGCTTGTCCTATAATAGTCGTGTTGTCCCTGTCGAATCATATTGCTTGTCATCTGCGTGTGTGTATACTAAGGATAGCTCCTCGTGTCGTTTCGTGGGTAGTTGGTGTTCATGGATATGGATCGTTAGCTATCTTCCTGTTTGTCCTATGTAGTGTTTTGTGCAGTCCTTGCATGGTATTTTGTACACTACATTGGTTTTGCTCATGTTGGGTATTGGATCCTTCGTCCTGGTGAGTTGTTGTCTGAGAGTGGCTGTTGGTTTGTGTGCTGTTATGAGTCCTAGTGGTCGCAGTAGTCTGGCTGTCAGTTCGGAAATGATCTTGATGTATGGTCGTGTGGCTATTCCTTTGGGTCGTGGCATGTCCTCGTTCCGTTGTCTTTCCCTTAGGCATCTGTTGATGAAATTGCGGGGTATCCGTTGTTGGCAAATACATTGTATAGGTGTTCTTCTTCCTCTTTTTGCAGTTCTGGTGTACTGCAGTGTTGTTGCCTTTGTGAACAGTGTCTTGATGCAACTTCTTTTGTGTGTGTTGGGGTGGTTGCTTTCGTAGTTCAGTACTTGGTCTGTGTGCGTGGCTTTCCTGTATACCTTTGTGGTGAATTCTCCGTTCGGTGTTCTCTGTACCATCACGTCTAGGAATGGGCGTTGGTTGTCCTTCTCTTCCTCTCTAGTGAATCGGATTCCTGTGAGTGTGGCGTTGATGATCTGGTGTGTGTTCTCTATTTCTGTGTTTTTAATGATTACAAAGGTGTCAACCACATATCTGACCCAGAGTTTAGGTTGAATTTGCGGTAAGACTGTTTGTTCGAATCTTTGCATTACTGCTTCTGCTATGAGTCCAGAGATGGTTGAGCCCATGGGGGTGCTGTTGATTTGTTCATATATTTGGTTGTTGAATGTTCAGTGTTGGTAAGGCACAGGTCCAGTGCAGTTTTGTTGATTGGTTCCCCGTCTTGTTGTCCGTTCTGCATGTCCAGCAGGTTGGCTATTGTTTCTCTGGCTGGGGTTTTGTCAGTAGAGGTGAACAGTGCCAAAACATCGAATGAGACCATGGTTTCTTCCTTGTCTATGTGTATATTTCTAATGATGTCCAAGAATTCCTGTGTTGATTGTATAGATTGTCTGGATCCGCTGATCAGGTGTTTCAGTTTCTGCTGTCGTTCTTTAGCCAGTTTGTGTGATGGTGTCCCAGGTAGTGATACTATGGGTCGATGACATCTTACATATCCTTGAAATACCCTAGACTCCTTTTCTCATGAAAGGTGTAAATGTTTTGGAGGTGGTTCAAAGGAGGTTTACTGGACTGATAGCTGAAATGACTGTGATGTCTCATGGAGAATATGTGGAAAGGCAGTTCTTACAAACAGCCAGACAACACACACCAACTCATCAACACTACACTCACAGGAATCCGATTCACTAGAGAGGAAGAAAAGGACAACCAACTCCCATTCCTAGACGTGATGGTACAGAGAACACCGAACGGGGCATTCACCACAAAGGCATACAGGAAAGCCACGCACAAAGACCAAGTACTGAACTACGAAAGCAACCACCCCAACACACACAAAAGAAGTTGTATTGAGACACTGTTCAAAAGGGCCACAACACACTGCAGCACACCAGAACGCAAAAAATAGGAAGAAGAACACCTATACAATGTATTCGCCAAAAACGGATACCCTCGCAATTTCAACAACAGATGCCTAAGGGAGAGACAACGGAACGAGGACATGCCGCAACCCAAAGGACTAGCCACACTATCATACATCAGGAGCATTTCTGAACTGACAGCCAGACTACTGCGACCACTAGGACTCATAACAGCACACAAACCAACAGCCACTCTCAGACAACAACTCACCAGGACGATGGACCCGATACCCAGCATGAGCAAAACCAATGTTGTGCACAAAATTCCATGCAAGGACTGCACAAAACATTACATTGGACAAACAGGAAGACAGCTAATTATCCGCATCCATGAACACTAACTACCCACGAAACGACACGACCAGCTATCCTTAGTAGCCACACACACAGATGACAAGCAACATGACTGGGACAACACTACTATTATAGGGCAAGCCAAATAGAGAACAGCCAGAGAATTCCTGGAGGCATGTCACTCAAACACAGATTCAATCAATAAGCACATCGACCTGGACCCAATATACCGACCACTGGAACTGACAGCTGGAACTGGCAACCGGAAGCGGCAGATTCAAACCACTATAAATGCCGGAGGAAAGATCACAGAAGCGCTTCACAGGAGACTCCCAAGCACTGAGGATGTCACCTAGACAGGGGACGAAACGTCTGCAACACAAATTCCCAGCTTGGCGAACAGAACCAGAACAACGAGCACCAGAGCTACAAATCTTCTCACAAACTTTAAACACATTTTATTACGAAGAAAGTAATAACCTGTTCCGATGGGACAGTCTTCATCTGAACCGTGTGTGTGTGTGTGTGTATGTGTGTGCGCGGGGTGGGATAGGGTTATAGGGTTATAGGGTTTAATTAGAAAAAAGGAGGTAAGAGTACAGAGCTCAGGAGAGGTTATTCAAATCTCCAGCATAACGCAAATAGAACAGAGTGTATGGAAAGTGTAAGTAATTAAACTTCAATCACACTGGACAAACAAATGGCAATAGAAGAGGGACCGTTAACACAAGATTGAAGGGTTATATCTGAATGCGAGCAGTATAAGGAATAGGGTAAATGAGCTTGTGGCATAGATTGAAATTGATAGGTGTGACGTGATGTGCATCACAGAGAAGTGGCTGCAAGGGGATTAGGATATTCAAGGACATATATCCTATCGAAAAGATAGAGAGAGTGGGTCCACATTATTAATAAGAAATGAAATTAAATTAACAATAAGAAAGAAAGTAAGGTCAGATGGTGTAGAATCTGTGTGCGTAAAATTGAGGAACCACAAAGGTAAGACAACCACAGTTGGAGACTTGCACAGACCTCCAAAGAGTAGTCAGGAGCTAGGGCACAAGATACACCAGGAGATAGAAAAGATCTGCAGATAAGGCAAAGTTACAATGATCATGGGGGATTTCAATATGTAAGTGCAATGGAAAACCATGTTGGTAGTGAATCGCAAGATAAGGAATTTGAAGAATGTCTACGGGATGGCTTTTTGGAGCATCATGTGGTGGAGCCCACTCGGGATCAGATGACACTGGATTTAATGACGCAGGCGAGACAAGGGAGCTTAAGGTGAAGGAAAACTTCAGAAGCAGTGATCAGAACATGGTTGAATTTATTCTGCAATTTGAGAGAGAAGATAGAATCAGAGTGAACAGTATTTCATCTGAATAAAGGCAATTGGAGAGGCATAAGGGAGAAGCTGGGTAGAATTGACCGGGACAGGCGTCTAACAGGAAAGACAGGGGAACAGCAATGGCTGGAAATTCCACGATAATTTAAAAGACACTGCAGAGATTCATGCTGAGTAATAGAGGTATGGTACAGGGAGGATGAGGCAACCAGGGCTGACAAGGAAGTCAGGGATGCTATATAAGCAAAAGATCAAGCAGAGTGAAGGGCAGTGGGAAAAATGGAGAATTGGAGCCAACGGAAGGTAAGAAAAAATAAAGAAGGAGGGCGAAGCTTAAGTATGGGGTAAGCTAACTAGTAATATAAAGGAAACTTTAAGAGATTCTTTAGATATATAAAGTGCAAAAGAGAGGTAAATGTGAATATGGACCACTCGGAAATGATGCTGGAAAGAGGGTAGTGGGAATCAAAGAAATGGCTGAGGAATTTTGCATCAGTCTTCACGGTGGAATACACGAGTAATTACCCAAGAATTGAAGAGAGTGAGAGGGAAGTCCTAAATACAGTGGCCATCACCAAGAACAACATGTTAGAAAACGGAATGGCCTGAATGTGGATAACTCACCTGGACCAGATGGACTACGCCCTAGACTTGTAAGGGAGATCGCTGAAGAGTTAGTGCAAGCGAAAGTGGTAATCTTTCAGGAATGACTAAAATCAGGAAAGGGCCAAGTGGCTGTATAATTGCTAACACGTCACCCTGTTTAATAAGGGAGTTAGGCAGAAGATGGAAAACTGCAGACTGATTTGCAGACTTGGTTGTGGGTAACATCATGGAATTCATCGTGAAGAATGGGATTTCTGAATACTTGAAGGCCTTTGGTAAAATAGGAAAGAGTCAGCATGGTTTCATCAAGGGGAGGTCATGCCTGACAAGCCAGCTAGAATACATTGAGGGAATAATGTGCAGATTTGATCAAGGAGAACCGATAGATGTTATCCATCTGCACCTCAAGAATCCTTTGACAAGGTGCTATGCATGAGGCTATAGAGAAAGATATGGGTCCATGGTGTTAGAGGCACGGTGGAAGTTGAAGTTTGGCTGTCTGACAGAAAGCAGAGAGTGTGGATTAAAGTGTCCTTCTCAGGATGACAGCCAGTGACAAGTGGTGTTCCACAAGACTGAGTTTTGGGACCACAGCTTTTCACTTTGTGCATTCATTATCGATATGAAGGAACTGAGGGCATCCTGGCCAAGCTTTCAAAATGTGCAATGATAGATAGAGGGACAGGTAGCATTGAAGAGGTGGTTCAGCTGCAGGAGGGTGCTCTAGCACATCTCCTCAAGTGCCCAAAACTCTGTCCTTGAACTTCACCCTTCCAACTACAACAAGTTAGAACCTCTCTGGAGCTTGCCTTGCATCCCACCAACTTCAGGCTACAACGCATCATCCCCCGTCATTTCTGCCACCAACAGTCAGACCCCACCACCAGAGATATACTTCCCTCCCTACCCCTATCATCATACTGCTGTGACCATTCCCTCACAGGTCCCTCGTCAGGTCCACACAACCCCAACAAGCCACCTTCCACTCCCGACACTTTCCCTTTGCCACTACAACACGTATGAAACCTGTGCCAACACCTCCCTCCTCACCTCCACTCAAGGCCCCAAAGGATCCTTCCACATCCGGCAGATAACATCCTGTGCATTCAAACACCTCTTCTAGTCTGTCCATTGCTGCTGGTCTCCACTACATTGGCGAGACAGGATTTTAACTTGCAGAACTGTTCAGGGAATACTCTCGGACACACACATCCAATAACCCCACTGCCCTGTGGCTGAATATTTCAACTCCCCCACCAACTCCGCCAAGGTTTTGCAGGTTTGTGGCCTCATTCACTGTCAAATTCTAACCACCTGACGTCTGAATGAAGAACGCATTATCTTCTGCCTTGGGACCCTTCAAACACACGTTATCAAGGACAATTTTACCAGTTTCCTCGTCTCCCCACCGTCCATCTTATCCCAGATCAAACCGACCAACTCAGAACAGCCGTCTTGAAATGTCCTACCTGTCCTTTTCCTTCCCATCTATCCACTCCAGCTTCCACTCTGACCTATCACTATCACCACCCACCTTCAACGAGCTGTCACCTTCCAAGCGACCTTCCTCCCAGAACCAGCCCCTCTCATTTATCTCTCTGGCCCATTCCGCCCACCCCACATTCCTGATGAAGGCTTTATGCCTGAAGCGTCGAATCTCCTGCTCCTCGGATGCTGCCTGACAGGCTGTACTTTTCTATGACCACACTTTTTGACACTGATCTCCAGCATCTGCGGTCCTCACTTTCACCTGCTGAAGGATTTTTACAGGTTTGGAGAATGAACAAAGAAGTGGCAGATGAAGTACAATGTGGAGAAGTGTGGAAAAGCATTTTGCCAGGATGAATAGAGTCGTAGACTATTTTATAAATAGCAAGCAAATTCAGAAATCTGAAGTACAAAAAGACGAGGGCGTTCTAGTCCAGGCGTCTTGAAAGGTAAAGTTGCAGGTTGTCAGTAGTTAGGAAGGCAAATACATTGATGGCATTTATTTCAAGAAGGCCTAAATATAAAAGCAGGGATGTACCTCTAAGACTCTACAAGGCTTTGGTCATGCTACATTTGGATTATTGTGTGCAGTTTTGGGTCCCATATCTCAGGAAACATGTAGTGGTCTTGGAGCGTTTTCATACGAGATTCACGAGAATGGTGCCAGAAATGAAAAGCTTGACATATGAAGATATTTGAGAGCTCTGGGTCTGTATTTGATAGAGTTCAGAAAGATGTTAGGAGGTCTAATTGAAGCTTACAGAATACTACAAGTCCTGGGACAGAGTGGATTTTGAGAAGATATATCCAATGGTAGGAGAGACAAGTTCCAGAATGGAAAGAGTAAAGAGAAGACCTTTCCAAACAGAGATAAAGAGAAACATCTCTAGCCAGAGGGTGGTGAATCGATGAAATTCACTGCCACAGAAGGCTGTCGAGTCCAGGTGATTGAGTACATTTGAGAGTGAGACACATCGGTTCTTGACTGTAAAGTGGATCAAGGGTTACAGGTAGAAAGCGGGAGAATGGGTTGAGAAGCTTAACAGCCAATTTTGAATGGCATAGCAGGCTGAATGGGCCTAATGGCCAAATTTCTGCTCCAATGTCTTCTGGTTGTATGGTTAATATTGGCTCTCCACATTTCTCATTGGAGTTGTATCCTGGAATTTGATCTTCAAATGATTTACAAAGAGTAACGTTTCACTACTGATGACTGGGAAATATCATGTTCCCTCACTCCAGTCTCAGCAGTCATGTCCCATGTATCATAATCACACTGCAATTGAAATCCAATGGTACTTAATCACAGTTGATTGACATCGATAACATTAACAGCATGACCCTCACCTGCCCTCTCTAATCCTCGAATAACCATCTGAATTGTGTGACGCGTCATATTCTCTGTTAACATATCCATATCAGTTGTCGGTTATCACTCATGTTATCATAGGCACATTTTCCGGTCAGATTCTGGATTAGAAAAGTTCTCTCCATATTTTACTGACATTATAATCACTGATCAGGAGTTACAGACTGTGTGTTTCCGTTTATAAACGGAGAACCTTGTTTATGTTTTGACAATCCTTTGTCATTATTACCATATCCAAGGCAGATTGATTGATTGCACACAATCAATCTACCATCTCCAATATTCCGTCCCTCAGTCACTCCCACATATCCCATGCCAAATGTATAAATTTTAAACGTTCTTTAGAATTTTAATAAAATCATGGTAAATTGAAAGGGGTTAACTGGAGCTATTTGTTCAGTGACTGTGATTAATGTCAATCTCCGTGGATCCTAATTATCCCAGTGGAGCGTTTCCATCATTGAATGATAATTGGGCTCTTTTCAGCGTGTTATCCCATAGTATGAGTTGGAGCATCGCTGACAGTACTAACACGGATCATCAGCTCGACAGAGAGGGGCAGTAGACATCAGAATCTGAGAACATTAGACTGGAGCGTTACAATAATGGTTCAGAATGGGAGGACCTTCGATTTGAATGTTCTAATAGTGAATCAGAATCTAAGATCAGTAAACTGGAATGGTACAACAATGGATCAGAATCTGAGATCATTTGACTGGAATGGTTCAACAATCTATCAGAATCTGAGAATATTAGACTGGAATATTACAATAACAGACAGGAGTTTATCCTCGGGTCTTTACTATCTTTCTCAGCCTTGGATATCATTAGCATCACGGATCCAGGATATCCTTTGGATTATTCAAGGTGGTTACTATCCCATCCTCGCTATAGTTGGTGTTCCTGGTAAGTCATTATATTTCTCTACTAAATTGAGTTGAACTGAATTTCTGCTCATGATATATAAAATTTGGATCGTGCAAAACAATGTCTTCAGTTACAAACAGAACCTCCTTTCCTTATATTAATCAGTATCAAACTACTATTTCTAAATTACTCACTGATATGCAAGAAGGAACCAGACTGTTCTCAAACTCCATAATCCATTTTGTCCTCCACAGATTTACATCTCCATCTCGTCCCCATTCACCAATCCTGTCCAATACCACCGTCATGATACTCCAGCCTCGTCTCAGTCTCATTGCAACTTCTGAATAAACCATAATTTGTGCCTTTGTTTAATCCAGATGAAACAGTTTCAAGTTCCTTCTAACCATATATCCGTCACTAAAAAAATGCTCTTGAGGATGTTTAACTTGTTCTCTGTACAAACGAGACAACAGTTTATGGTGTTCAAGACTCATACTCTAGAGCCACAGAATAATAGTCTGTTGATATCTCATGAGGGAAATTAAAAGCAACTACTTTCATTTGCCATAAAAGCCCATCTGCTTTCCCCAAGTCCTAAAGCGAAGTCAATGTGTCCATCTTCCCTAGTCAGGTTTCAGTGTGACTTCTGTGATGAACATGTGGGTGTTCTGCACCTTTAATAGAATTAAAAGCCAGCAATAACTACCTGACAGCACCAAGTCTTCTGAAAAATAGATTTAATGTAACATTTGGTTGAACGTCTCGATTAGCTTATTTTCTCAAGACAAAAACAAATTCAGCCAAACAGTTTAAATTATAACCCAAAATGCCCACCTCCAATCAAGTTTGAATTTAGTATATTGATAATCTTAAAAGCCAATGACACATTCCAATGGTTTGGGGGTACAAGACCGCGGGAAGTTGACAGTTGAGAGGATAACTGCCAAGTTACCAGCAGGCAAAGACTGCCTGAAAAATAGTTCTCCTCTCGGTAACTTTATTGATTAGTAACTGGTAAAAGCAGAATCTCAAAGAAGAAAAGAAGACAGGAATATGGAGAAGAACCAAAAGCTTCTTGGTTTTGAGATTAGAAGCTTTGTAAATCTTAATTAGGAGTCTAATAGGACTAGCATAATGGGGGGGGGGGATAACATATTTCTTAGAGGAAGAAGCTGTAAATATTCGTTCGTCTATTATTCCCTGCTATACTTTAAGAAATAAAGTTGTTAATTTTTACTTCAAATAGTTTAGGACTCTAGAATTATCATGGACTACTGCAGTGGATAAACCATTTCCCTGTTGTTGGTTTTACAATAAGCAGGAGTATGTATCCTGTGTTGTAACACTACAATCCCACAGGAATGTGCTTTTCTCTTTACTGTCGTGTGGAACTGCTGAACCAAACACTCAGTTCAAGATCGGCATAACATGCTGCCCTGACCAGGGCTGCATACATCCTGTGAGAGAAGAACAGAAGTAAAGATAGCTCCCTTCCTCTGCCTGTTTCCCTTATTCCTATAGCTCATTTCTATTCAAGTAGGTGATCATCCCCTACTTTATGTGTATTCATCTCATTGAAATTCTCCCCGAGAGTGATGCACATCTCCATACGCATCTCTGGTGTTGGCTTTATTGATGCTGACGTACAGATGTAAGGAACTTATACATTCCGTGTCAGTGATAGTGCATAGAGAAGGAATGGCTTCTTGTGGCACAGGAAAGAAACGGCGATGTCTAAGTGAGAGAAAAAGATTATTGCGATCATCCCTGAGAGTGTTCTTGAGGAAGCATTTGGGGTACTGTGGATAGACTTGGTCTCAGGTTTCACCAGACTAATCCCTGGGGTGATGGCACCATGAGCAGTGAGTGAAACTCTGTGACAGAATAAGAGATGATTGTATTGAACCTTAAGGGAGATGAACAGTCACTCATGATGTTCTAAACAGGCACTGATACGATGATAAATTCCATGGCTTTTATTAACTCTGGTTAAATGATTCTCAATAGGTTAAGAGCCTCCGAGGACGTTCCCCTCATCCCACCCCCACTCCATATGTTGATTGAGAGAGACAGAGGGTCAGTCTTTGAATAAATTCTCCCCACATTAATGCAGTGCATTTAGTGTATGATACTGCATTAAACGTCATGTTATCCACAATCCCTACAACAGCCACAATACCTAAATTATAAAACAGTTAACTATTCCCACCAGCTTGTGACGTCCATGGAGAACAAGGGTCTGTCTTCTCAGAGATGGAAGATGCACCTCTGAGACTTGAGACAAAGCATCTGGCTACCTTTCTCACTGCCAGCAAACCACGTTAAAGTGCCATGTGTCCCACAGGTAATGGAGCCACGAGGAACATCGTGGATCCGTCTCTGAATGTGTTCTATGCTCCAATGATTTGTCAGGTTGGAGCATCAATGACACCCTCCTGTTCCTGTATAAGTGTCTCGAGGTGCTGAATGGCCTCCTCCAGGTCCCATGGAACAGGTTCATCAGTCTGACCTGGCCCTGCCTGTTCCTGTTTAACAGCTTGTTTTGGTAATCAGACCTCTTCTCTTCCTGTGGAACAGGCAGGAGGATTGAATAGGCTATTCCTCTCTTTGTTCAGTAGTTTCGATGGGCTGAATGGCTTCCACATATCCGTTTCTAATGTGCCTGAGATGCTGAATGAGCTCTTCATTTAACTGTGGAAATGTAGAGTGTCTGGCCTTGCTGTTACATGAATGTTACCGACATTTTAACAGCACAAACCTGAATGCTGTCCGGTTCTTCCGCTCATGGACACAGACTGGTTCAGGAGCTGAGGTGTGAGACATTGCTCTGATCATTGGGTGATCTTCAGTGACCATCCCCATTTCTGAACTTATGATAAGGTAAGACAGTGATGAAGCAGCTGAAGTTGTTTGTTTTGAGGCAGCTACCCTGAGGATCTCCTGCAGAGATGTCCCATGACTGACAGGATTGTCGGTCACCGAACACAAACATCTTCCTTTGTGCTCTGAAAGACCCCAACCAGTGGGGAGGGTACACCTGATTCCTATTAAGCTCAAATAAGTAGGTGGTCCTGAAGCCATCCACAGTCAAATGCTACCTTGTTGGCGAGGCCATTCACTCTTTCCTGAGCCCCTGTGTTCACCTCTTGTTCATATCAATAGATGATGGTGTCTGTGTTAGGAGTGTTTTCCTCTCATAGACGGTAATCAATGCCAGGAATCTGGGCTAGATAGTGAGGAGGGTTACATCACTGAAAGTATTCAAAGAGGTGGTACATGAATTTCTGGCCTGTCAGAGAGTTAAAGGGTGTGAAGAATTGGGCATTAAAGACCAGTTATTGCTAACAGTAGGTCAGCCATAATGGTATACAATGGGTTGACCGTCCGATTCACCGAATCTTGCTTCTTATGTTCTCATATTCTGTAATTACAAAGTTAATAATTGTAATTTTCCTGAACGTTCTGTTATTGAATGTTGCAGTCACAGAGAATAAAGTATTTTGTGAGTCATCTCAGGATGAGGTATGGGAACTGTATTCACAGTGAATCTGGGTCTCCAACATGACCAACAAATGAAGCACAAGTTGCAGAGAGGAGACGCTCTGTAAAGAGACGAGAGGTGTCTTTCGAAACCAGCCTAGTGTTCCAACCAAACCAAACCGTGTGTGACAGTCTTGAGGGATTGAATGATATCCTGTGTTCCGGTGGACCAGGTATTTGGAGCAGGCGGCCTCCATCTGCTAATATCAGGAGCAGTGAGGAGCTGAATAGAACATAGGGACATAGGGCTGAGCAGCAGGAGTGGGCTATTAGACACTTTGTCACCCCTCCACCACTCACAAATTCCATGGGTGATGTGATTGTGGTCTCAGCAGCATTTTTCTGTCTGTATGCCATTTTCCTACATTCACTTGTCTGTCAAATGTCACCAAATATAACTTTGAATAAATGCAAGCATCCAGGCACCACAAACTTCTGGGGAAGGGAATTGCCACTTGAACAGCCCTTTGAAAATTTCTCATTTGTGTTTCAACCAATGTTGGGAGGTCACTCCGGACTTTTCCAGTCCCACTCCTCCACTGGTTACACCAATCTTAAATACAACCAGTTTTGTGATGTGACCAATGATGTGGGTCTCAGAGTAGGTCATTTTCTAGAAAAGTGTGAGACACTGAAAGTTGGATTCATAACAAATGGTAAAATGATAGAGTGCCCCAAATGTTATTCTGCCTTTGAAGTTATTCTGCTCACACGAGCTACTGGGAGTGGGATTTCACTCTGGAATTTGGCTGAATTCCTTTTGTTTCAGGCAGTTGAGAGATACCAGTGAATTCTCACCAGAAATCCTTCACTCGTGGTAAAGATAACACAGGGATTTTATGGTCTTACACTTTGCTATCAGATGGAACAACATAAGAGAGAGAGATCAATAGGCTGCTGCTTCTCAGGCAGGGGACATTTTTCTCCCTCTCTGTGTTGAAACATGCGATAATGTCAACTGAACACCAAACTGGACCATGTGTACTCTTCTGGAACATTCTCTGGAAAACCCGATTATAGATTATATGAAAGTGCATTCGTTTCAATCGCAAAAAAGTCCCCACTTTATAATTTGATGACATGCTTACAGGTGTCTGCGTAAGTTGTAAATATTGGTAGGTGTCTTCATAGTATGTCTGTTAATATCAATGCATCTTTTTCTTAAAGTTTATTCTCTAGCTTTAGTCTCCCTGACAAGAGATAATGTGCATCCAGTTGATACACTCTTCAGAAAGTCATGGATGGTTCAATACTATTTCTCAGCTTAGATCGAAACTGATAATCCCCCATAACAAAAGGTCCGCATTCCAGGAATGAGTAAAGGGAAACCTCTTTGAAAATCTTCGAAAATAATTAAATCCTTTCATTTTAGTTTCGGGTATCAAAACAGCACACAGTGCATCAAATGTGGTCTCAGCAATGCCCTGTACCGATGCAGTTTAACATTCCTGCGATTAAATCTGACACCTTTTGCCAAAAACAGCATCATTCCGCTTACCTTCCAAATCACTTGCTGCAACTGCAGACTGACTTCATATGATTCATGTCCTAAGAGCATGGAAACCGCCTGAATCACAGAGTTCTGCAATCTCTCTGCATTTACATTGTTTACCATTCTTTTATTCTTCATGCCAAAATACACAACCTACCTTATGCTATTTCTGCTGGAGGTTTGCTCACTAACCTTTCCTGTCTGTTACACATTGCAGACTCACTACCTTCATTTGATGACACATTAAATAACCATCTTGGTGAACGAGCTAATTGAGCTCCAAGCAATGCCCTCCCCTTCTTTCAGATCTTTGATACAAATTGTTGATCATTGATGACCCCACAGTGATGTCTGAGGCACTCCATCAGTTACAGCTTTGCAGCCTGAAAATAAACATTTGTCTCTACTCTCGATCTCCTGTTAGCGACTGATCTTTGCTGGACAGGAGAGTCAATGTTCCCTGCTCCCGGGTAGCCGTTCAGGCGTGTTGAATGGCCTCCTGCTGGGCTGTGTAATGTACTCAACGAGCTGAATTACTTCATTCTATATTGCTGTGCAATTCCTTAGAGTGACAGAATGGTCTCCTCCTGTCTCATTGTATCGATCCTGTCTGATTTAATGGGGTGGTCCCCTACCACGTAATAGCCTCGAGGGTGGATTGAGGGAACAACACACGGGGTAGGGGCACCAGTTAGTCATTTGGCTGCACCATTCAGAATGCTCATAGCTGATCCGAGTGTGTCTGTTCATCCGTCTCCTGTCTGTTCCCAATAAACATTGACTCTCCTGTCCAACAAAGATCAGTCGAGAGCAGACTTATACACTTAATGGCAAGGTCCTCGGGAGTGTAGCTGAACAAAGAAACCATGGAGTGAAGGTTCATAGCTGTTTGAAAGTGGAGTTGCAGGTAGATAGGATAGTGAAGAAGGCGTTAGGTATGCTTTCCTTTATTGGTCAGAGTATTGAGTACAGGAGTTGGGAGGTCATTTTCCCGCTGTACAGGACGTTGGTTAGGCCATTGTTGGCATATTGCGTGCAATTCTGGTCTCGCTCCTATCGGAAAGATGTTGTGAAGCTTGAATGAGTTCAGAAAAGATTTACAAAGATTTTACCAGGGTAAGAGGATTCGAGCTACAGGGAGAGGCTGAACAGGCTGGGGCTGTTTTAACTGGAGCATCGGAGGCTGAGGGGTGACTTTATAGAGGTTTACAAAATTATGAGGGGCATGGATAGTGTAAATAGGCAAAGTCTTTTCCCTGGTGTAGGGGAGTCCAGAACTCGAGGGCATAGGTTTAGGATGAGAGGGGAAAGATACAAAAGAGACCTAAGGAGCAACATTTTTCACGCAGAGGGTGTACTTTATTGGAATGAGCTGCCAGAGGAAGTGGTGGAGGCCGGTACAATTGCAACATTTGAGAGGCATTTGGGATGGGTATACGAATTGGAAGGGTTTGGAGGTGTATGGGCCAATTGCCGGCAGGGGCGACTAGATTGTGTTGAGATATCTGGTCGGCATGGACGGGTTGGACAGAAAGGTCTGCTTCCATGCTGTACATCTCTATGACTCTATAAACGAGTCTTCACTGCTCCCTGAGGATGAGGACACCACAGGTAGCACAACACTAAAGTGAAAGGGACGTCCTTATTTCTTTGTGGGACCTGTTATTTTAAAACTTTGTTAACTGAACATCAAATCACCACCTGTTTGCAGATATAAGGACAGAATAATTAGGAATAAACATAAAGCATTTTGGACTCCAAACCTGTCCCACATTCCCACTGAACCTTTCCAAACGAATATGTATCAAACCCAGCCTCTGCTGCTGTCTCAGGAAGAGAATACCTGTTAGCATAGTACCGCATGCAAAAAGGAGCACAATGAGGCCATTCGGCCCATCGAGTCTGATATACCATTCAATAATTTCTTATGTGTTCCTCAACCTCATTCTCCTGCCTTCCCCCAAGAATCCTTGAGCCCGTTATAAAACAAAAAACTTATCAATTTGTATCTGTGTCTACGTGTGCGTATGTTTGTCCATCTGCTTGTCATCTGAGTATTTGTGCATCTACGTTTGTCTTTCTGTGTATCAGTCTGTGTGTTTCTACCTATGTTTGTGTCTATTTGTGTGTGACTCAATATGTCTGCGTGTGTTTCTACGTGTGTGTATGCCTATTCCCTTGTACGTATTGTCTTTGTTCGTATATTGGGGCGATATCAATAATTCTGTGTATTTCTGTGTCTGCATCTCTATGCAGCGAGGTTACTCTATTTGGGGTGGGGGGTGGGTGGGAGTTAAAGGACTGTCGTTTGAAATGCCAGTGTGTTTACAGTGAGAATTGACTTTCACTGAACACTGTTCCTTCATCGGTCAGTGGGACATGGATGTTTCAGAAATTTCATGCGAGGCATCCCTGTCCACTTCATCTTGCACTAGGTTCCTCCCCACATGGCGGGTGTGGGGGAGGGGTGAGGGAGGGGATATTGGCCACTCCACCACCCGGCTTGGCCATTTCTGTCCTATTCCAGAAGTGCCTGAGCTTTATTTGGAGATAGAGCATAAGGATTTTCTGGGGTAGGTGCTACAACAGATATACAGAGATGGTGACAGAGCAGAGAGAATTCGGTGACCATTATCCTGACAGAGCGGGGAGGATATTTTTGCTTGTCCTGTATTGATGGAGATATCTTCAGATCATCTCAGCGTCGAGGTGAGCCTCCCCGAATGTCCTGTCCAAGTCTATCACTAATAATGACACAGACCTGTCCCTCAGATTCCACAGAATCAATTTATGTAGAACTTACAAAGGCGCAACAAACATTGATGTGTTATATATCGGTTGCAGAAAATCTGAGCATCATATGCTCTGGAAATTAGATATGCAAGTATCATGGATACTGCGGTTTTATTGGATATTCTCAAATTGCATCTAAACTGTATTTACTAAGTGACTGCTTATGCTGTGCAAAATAAATTCTGTACGTGTATGTGAGGTGGGTTGAAGAGTATGTTGTGAAGCAAACTATAGAGCAGTTTATTTTGGGTTTGGTGTTGTGTGATCAAAAGGAAGAATTAATAACCTTGCTCTGAATCAGCTTTGAAGGAATAGAGACGTTAATAAGGTGCATTTTACACGGTGTCTGCATGAATATAGATTGCTTGAACGTTCTGGTTAAACATCATGGTAGCCTGGAGGCTAAAGGGTCAAGTTCCCTCCAGTAAATTGGGAAAGTACAATATAACATACAGTGGGAGGCAAGCAATGTTTGTTGAAGTCATAGAGTTAGACAACACGGAGACAGGCCCTTCGGCCCAAACACGTCCATTCCGACTAAAATATCCGTCCACGCGAACTCCATTTCCCTGACATTTCCCTGTATCTTTCTTATCCTTTCCTGTCCATGTATTTGTACAAATGCCTTTTAAATGTTGCGATTGTTTCTGCCTCAATCATTTCGGCAGGCACATCATTCCATATGCATATCACCCCTTTGTGAAAAGCAGTTGGTCCTCAGGTTCCCTTTTATTGTTTCCCCTCTGACCTTAAACTGATGCCCTCTTGTCCGTGATTGCCTAACCATGGAAAAAAAACTGAGTGCATTCACTCTGTCCGTCCTTCCCATGACCTTATACACTTCTCTCAGATTCCCCCTCAGCCTCATACATCTAAAGTAAAAAGTCCGAGCTTGTCCAACCTCTCCCAATAACTCAGACCATTGACACACTTGCAACATTCTTGTAAATTTCTTCTGCACTCTTTCCAGTTTAATACCATCCTTCCCATTGCAAAGTGAACGCAGCTGAACATAACACTCCCAATATGGCCTCACCAGCATCCTGTATAATTGCAAAGTAACTCCCTAATTTACATACTCAGTGATATACACTGATGAAAGCCAGTGTGTCAAAAGCTTTATTCACTGCCCTGTCTACCTCTGAATCAAATTTCAGAGAACCATGCACCTGAATTCCAATGTCCCTCTGTTCCACTACACTCCTTAGGACCCAACCATTCACATGAAACTCCAACCTTGACTAGACTTTCTAAAATGCAAGAACTTACACTGATCTATATTAAAACCCATTTGCCATTCCTCAGCCCACTTCTCCAGGTGATCAAGGTACTGCTGTAAATTCTGAAATTTCTGATAACCTTCCTCAGTCTCCATGATGCTGCCTATTTTAGTGTTGTCTTCAAACTTACAAATCATGCCTGTTCATTCTAATCTAAACCATAGATATATGTAATATGTAGTGGACCCAGCACTAACCCGTTTATTAATCGCAGGCCTCCAGTCTGACAAGCATCCTTCCACTATTACCCTCTGCTTCCCACCATCAAGACAATTTTGTATCTAATTTGGCAGCTCCTCCTCAATTCCATGCGATCTAACCTTCCAGAGCAGTGTACCATGTGGAACCTTATTGAAGGCCTTACTGGAATCCATAAAGACTACATACACCATCCTGCCCTTCTCAACGTTGCTAGTCACTTCATCAAAGAATTCGAACAGATTTGTGAGCCATGATCTCCCATGCACAAAGACGTGCTGAGTTTGATGATGGACTTTTCCCCAAAATGTTGATTTTCCTGTTCCTCAGATGCTGCTTGACCTGCTGTGCTTTTCTAGCACCACTCTAATCTTGCTCTTAATCAAACCTTGTCTTTCCAAATGCATGTATATCTTATCTCTCAGAACCTGTTCAAGTAAGTTACCTACTACAGATTTTACGTTTACTGATCTATATTTCCCACGTTTTTATTTGTAGCCCTTCTTTAGTAAGGACACAGTATTCGCTGTCCTCCAGTCCTTCGTGACTTCGCCTGTAGGCCAGTGATGATGCAAAAATATCAGCCAGGGCTCCGGCAATTCCTTCTATGTTCTCCTGCAGTGTTTCTGAATATATATGGTCAGGACCAGGAAATTTATAGAAATATTGCAAAGTCTTTTTATTTCAGGCACAAGCACCAAAAAAAGGGAAATGACACAATGATGTTGAACATAACAAATTCGAAAATGTATTAATTATAGGAAATGGCTTCAGAGGATTTCAGTCATTGTGGAAACCTGAGAATTCTCAGAAATTCACGGTCCAGAAACGAGGGCCATAAAACTGATAAGGAAATCAAAAATAGAACATGAATGCTAACAAACAGGAACAAAAACACTGCATAAATCTACAATGTGTATTTCAAAGGAAACAAAGTAAAAGCAAGGTCAAATATGGAAATTGGTAATTGGGAGAGGAGAGTTTATTGTGAAGAACAGGGAAATGGCCAAGAAAATAATCAGTTGCTTTGTATCTGTCTTCAAGGAGGAAGATCCATAAAATCAGCCAGTAATACCAAGTGATCATGTAGCACTTGTGCAACTGAAGACAAAAAGTCAATTTATATCAGGAACAAGGTAGTATTTGAAAGTGTAAATGGATTGAGCATTGCTCAACCTGACAAACCTGACGTACTTCATGTTAAAATGTCAGACTTAAATCAGCAACAGAAGTATTAATTGCACTGTCGATGGCTGTGTTTTATTTTCCTGTGTATTCTGCAGAGGCCGGAAGCCATTCCAGATAAATGGAAGTTAGTAAACGTGGTCCAAGCACTATAGATTAATGGAAGGGATCCAAACATCTATAAAGGGAAGAAGCCATAGTTTGGAGAACTGCCGACCAATTAACTTGACATCTGCAGGGAAACTGTTGGAATCTATTATGCAGCATGTGATATTGGATATTTAGAAATTAATAGGATCAATGGAGAGAATCCACATGTATTTCTGGCAGATGTCTACCTCGATGTGCTATTCGTTGTTAGACCCCATCTCCCACCCCCCGAGAAAAGGAACAGAAAGTGACTTCACCACAGGAAATGACATGAACAACCCAAAGAAACCTTAAAAAGAAAGCAGGAGTATGTACATCGCTTCGCCAGAGGTCCACTGGAGATGTTACCTAGTAAGGTAAGGAAACATCGGGAAATGAACCTGCCAGCTCAGCAAGCAAACCTGCATGCATTGGGTACAGTGTTGGTGACCCAATCTGAGAAAGAATATACTGACCACAATAAAAGTGCAATGAACGCTCTCCAGATTAATTTCACATATGGTGAGATTGTCTGATGAGGAAACTCGGCCTATGTTCTCTTGTGTTTCAAAAAATGAGAGGTGGGTAATAGTGAAATTTACAAAATCCACTAAACATATGACAAATCAGAAATTAGCAGGACGCTTCCCTGGCTGCCCAATCCAAATTCAAGGCAAATAATGGCAAGATAAGGGATTGGCCAATTAAGACCGTAATTTTGAGGAAATTCATCACTCGGTGAGAACTGCCTAAAACAGGGTCATAGAAACCTGCTGGAAGGGTAAGATTAAGGAAAATCTCCAGATATTCTGCAAGTGTATCAAGCAGAAATGTATAACAAGGGAACAGGTACGAGTCATTAATGACATGTCAAGTTGCAGCAAATCAACTTAGTGTTAGGAGACAGAGGGAAGTGGTTGAAGGCTGTTTGTGTGACTCGAGACCGATGGCCAATGGTGTATCACAGGGATCAGTGCTGTGATTCGGAGGTGCTGGTGTTGGACTGGGGTGAACAAACCTAAAAATCACATAACACCAAATTATAGTCCAGCAGGTTTATTCAGAGGCTCAAGCTTTCAAAGTTCACAACCACCTAATGAAGAAGCAGCGCTTCGAAGTTAGTGCCTCCAAATAAATCGGTTTTACTGTCACCTGGTGTTGTGTGATCATTAACCTTATTACTTGTGGTATTCATAAATGATGCAGCTGTGAATATAGACGGGGGTGCCGGGAGTGTGACAACTAAGTTTGTGTTTGATACAAAGATTGGCCGGGTGGTTGGCAGTGAGGAGGAAGGTCTTATGTTACAGGAAGATACAGATGGAATGGTCAGATGGGCAGAGCAATGGCAGATGTAATGTAACCTTGATAAATATGATGTGATACACTTTGGATGAAGGAACTGGACAGGGAGGACTCAATGATTGGCAGCACACGAGGAAGCTCAGAGGGTGTTTCTCCACTCATCCCTGAATGTGACTAAATACGTTAATGCCCAATTTTGAGAAAGCAGAAGGGACCGTAAACATAATCTTTATTCATCAAGGCATAGATTATAAGAGCTATGCGGAACTTTGGTTTGGCCAAGATGGAGTTCTGTGTGTAGTTCTGGGAACCACATTACGAGAAAGATCTGATTGTAGTGGAGGGGGCTCAGAGGAGATTCACTAGGATGTTCCCTGGAATGGAGCATATCAGCTATGGAGAGAGGCTGGATAAGCTCGGGTTGGTTAGTTTGGAGCAGAGAAGGCTGAGGGTGCCGTAATTCAGATGGATAGGATTCTGAGGGACATGGACAGGGTGGATAGGGAGCAGCTGTTCTTTTTACTCAAAGGGCCAAGAACAATGCAGCACATTTTAAAGTGACGGGTTTGATACTTGGAGGACATTGAGGTTTGTTTTTCACCCAGGGGATGTTGGGGTCAGGAATGCCCTTCCTGAGAGAGGAGTTGTCATGATAACTTCACAACCATTAGAAAATATACGGCTGTGCACTTGAAATGTCATTACATTCACGGCTACGGGTCTTGTGTCGGAAAGTGGGACTAATGTAGACCCTGCTTTATTGTTGATGGCACAAAGTCTGTGCTTCTGTGTTTGATGGCTGTGAAACGTCAATCATTGAGTAACTTAAGATAGGAATTGATGGGTTTCTGAAGAATATATGAACAAGAGTTGTAAGATTGAACTTGTAATATCTGCTGAAAATATGTCAATGGCAAAATTAAGTGGAAAAAGGTGCAGCTTTCTTACAGTCTCATACCAGAGAATTGAGGACAGGGAAAAGGCAGAACTATGGTGCAAATACTTTAATTATGTCTTCACAAAAGAAAACAAAACAAAAAAGAAAACTTCCCAACAATACTAGTGAACATTAGTCTGTTGAGAAAAAGGGAATAGAATGAAATTAGCAACCAAACAGTTTTAGAGGAAGTATTGGAACTGAAAGTATTGAGCACAGATAAAGTCAATAGAGATTGATCAAATGGGAATCATATTTGTGAGAGTGACGTTTAGCATAATTATGGAGAAGCAATCAATGCAATATGATTGGATTTTCAGGAAGATTTTTGATAAAGCCCCAAGCTGATTATGCAAATTCAGATCCTCTGGGACTGGGACTAATATGGTTTTAGAATGGGTCAGCTGGCTGGAAGCAGTGAGTAGGAATAAAACAATATGTTTTTTTTGAAAGAAAGGCTTGGAGGATATAGCAAGGATCGGGGTTTGGGCTCCAACTATTCCCAATACACATCATATATTTTGTTGAGTGGATCAAATACAATATTTCCAAGTTTGCTGATGGCACTAAACAATATCGGATTGTGAGGGGGTGAGCAGGCTGTCAAAAAACTGCAAATTGATTGCGACAAGTGGAGTAAATACATGGCACATGGAGAGCAATGGGTGTGGGGGGTGGGGGGTATGGTCTATGGGGGATATGTAATATTGTGACCTTTGATTGTAAAAACAGAACGGGAGCCTATCATCTGAAAAGGGATTGTTTGATAAATGTTGATCTATAAAGGAATTTAAGCTGCAATGAGATCTGAATCATGAAGTCAATACTGGTAATGGCATTGGCACGCTGACCAGTGTACACAGACCCAACAAGTGGGGAGCTGTAACATTGAAAAGGATCTGGATCTCCCTGTGCACGAGTCACTGAAAGCAATTTTGCAGGAGCAGAAAACAGATAGGCAGATAAATCGTGTATTCACCTTCATTTCAGGGGGATTTGAATACAGGAGTTAGGGTGTTTTACTACAGCTGAGCAGGGCCTTGGTGAGACCTCATCTGGAACATTGAGTAGTATTGTTTGGAGTTTTGGTCTCCTTACCTAATAAAGGACAAACCTGACATTGAGGGAGAGCAGTAAAGGATAACCAGACTGATCTCTGGGATGATAGGCTTGTTGTGGGAACAGGGTTTGGGGCGACTGGGCCTGTATTCTATGGGCTTTAGGAAAATGAGTGGAGATCTCAGTGAGATATATAAAACTCTGTTAGGGCGAGACAGATTGGAAACAGGGGTGACAATTCCCCTGGCTGGGACATCAGAACAAGGGACCACAGTATTTTATGTACAGACAGGCCACTCTGCATTGAGATGAGAATAAATGTTTGCACTCAGAGACTGGTGAACCTGGGGTACTATCTCCCAGGCTGTGGAAACCAAGGCACTGAATATAAATATGGATTTCTGGAAACTAAAGGGATAGGGAGACAGCAGGGTATGTTATGTAGATAGTGGATCAGATACCATTACGGGTTGTTCTCCAGTAACGTGGTAGCTGTGTTCCTGTGCATCACTGTGTTGCAGAAAATCATGCAATATTAATGATGTGGTCTATGGGGAAAAGAGGATAATGGGCGAACTGCAAAATATCAGTGAAAAACAAAAAAATAAAGTTAGTCTAACACGCAGTGGCACAGTCTATTTAAACCTTTAAATCATATATTGTAATGAAATAGTGCTAATGATGACAATGCAGTCACTGGCTACATCCCTGTACCTTTCACCAAGGTCTTCACCAGCAAGTGCGCAGGACTGACTGACTATGTGATGCCAACATGGAATTCCAGTTCTCCTGCAGATTCTCCCCCGGTTTGAAATAAAGTTCCTTCTAATTGGAGAGAGCAATTCCCTGTTTCAAGCTCAGGTTCAAAGCTTGCAGAGCGGATTGCATTCCTATTTTAGCTGAACACTCATAGGGTGCATTTGGCAGACAGAGGATCCTGAAACTGGGTTTTGTTGTTCAGCTGGTGCCTGGCAAGGCATCGCGTCACAGTGAGCGGGAGTTCACTTTATAGAAAAAAGGTGCGCAATTCACGAATCGCATTGCAGTCAAATCAGTTTAATAAATACGCATTATCAGAGAACTGCCTATATATTGAATCGAGGAGCAAGATTTGTGGACTGAAGGAACAACAACAGTTCTTATTTCATATTTCACAATGTTTAAACATATTAATAGATATGAACACTGTGTCGGGAAAACTGCATTGAGGAGATTTTTTCCATGAACTAGAATGGGGAAGGCTCAATGCGTTGTATGACCTTTCCCGATGTTTCTGTGCAGTCTGTGGGAAAGCTCTGTAAATGTTGTCACAAGCTCTCAGATGTTAGGAAGGAGGTCTCTGATTCCCGTTCCCTTTTCTGATATCGAGGCTGGTGTCGGGTATTCTGTCTGTTTTTTTCCTTTCAGACCTCAGAGCATTGTGATACAATAGAGTGTCTTGCTTGGCCGTTTCAGGGACCATTGAAGAGTTTATCACATGTCTGTGTGTCTGGAGTACTTTTAGGCCATACAAGGAAACCACTGGAGATTCACTTCCTGAAAGTACGTTGGGGAAGGAGATCAAAGTTTACAATCAACATTGGATACATGGTCACTGTAACAATCACCAGATTCTTGATCTTGATATTTAATTAATTGTCTTTAACTTCCACCAGCTGCCAGAGCATTATCCTGTCTTGGATTAGTAATCCAGTGACATTTCCACAACAGCACCGTCTTCACATAGGAACCTATTGGAAACACACTGAGCGGGTTATTTCTGGACTGCTTGACAGCCCTGTGAAAAAGAACTCCCACCAATTTGATTATCGTGAACAGACTGAGGGGGTGGTAAATGGTCAGAATGCAATTATTCACCTATTAGGGACTGGAAATAGTTGAGTAATTTTCCACATTGTCAAGGAGCTGGAATGAATCAACTTCCCCAGGTACATGGCTTGTTGTGCAGCATAAGTCTTCAGTCCTATTGCAGGAATGCTGTCAGGCTCAATAATCTTTTGTCGTATCTACTGTGTTCAGCGGTTTCTTCATGTCACATACAGCGAATCGAATTGGGTGAACACTGCCATCTGTGATTCTGTGGATATCATGGCGAGGATGAGGTGGATCATCCTTTCAACACCTCTGGCTGAGGATGGTGCAGATACTACATCCTTGTCATTTTCACTGAGGTGCAGGGCTGTTCCATTATTTAGGATGGGGATATTTCTGGAGTCCTCTTCTCCAGTAAGTTTTTAAATAGTACACTGACATTTATGTCTAGATGTGGCAGGACTGCAGAGCTTAGATCTGATCTGTTGGTCTTGGAATCATTTCGTCCTATCTATCAGATGTTAGTTCTGCTGTTTGGAATGAAACCATTCAAGTGCGGTAACTGTCATGGGTTGTGATCAGCTTTAGGCACACATGGTTCTGACCGTGGCATGTTCACCCACACTCGTCACTGAACCATCGCTCAGCTTGATGGTAATGGTAGACTGTTGTTATATCCTGGGGAAAATGTTACAGATTATGTTTGAATACAATCCTGCTTCTGTTGCTGCTGTTATCTACAGCATCACATGAAAGCCCAGTTTGAGCTGCAATATCTGCAATTCAATTCTACTGACTGTTCCCCAGTTCACATCGAGACCCATTCACCCATCAGTGGTGTACTCAGTGACCTTGCCTGTTTTCTGATGCAGTAATACTTTCATTTTAATATTCTCATTCTGCTGGGGGTTCCCCTTGGTGTCATGCTTCCAATAGGTTACATTACTCAAACCCTTTAACATATTCATCTGAATCTTTTCCTTGCTTGTCATGCCATCTGCGTTTGAATTGAATGTGTTTCCCTCTGGTTTTCTCCCTGACATGATTAAGAGCTCTGTGGTGTCAGTGATGTCAGCCTTGTGCAGTTTCTGAGCAAATGAATGTGTGCACTTCAGTTCCCAGTGTAGGGCGCTCCGTGTTGGACAGGGCGTTTGAGCAGCTTTCAAACACGTCATTGGAACTTGTTCAAAAACAGAAATTGCTGAGGAAATAAAGCAGCTCTGGCAGCATCTTCTGTAGTGAATGTAGAGTTAATCTTCCGAGGCCAGTGGCCCTCTAAAAAGCCTACAGTTTCATCAGCAACTTTTGTATTTATTTTGTATTTATTTCCAGTTTCCATATTTATTTGTTTCATTGAAAGTTTGTGATGTGCCTATTCGTTTCTGAAGAGCATCAGCAGGTCTGGCACAATCTCCAGAAGCAGAGAAGCAGATTTAGCGTAACAAGTCCAATGTGACTTGTTCTGAACTGAAAAGGGTTGGACACTGGGATTTTTAATCCCTTGCCGGAGATGGGGGGTGGGTGACTTGGAAAAGAGGGCGTGGCAAAAGATAAACGGGCTATAAGCAGTGGTGAACGAGAAGATGATGCAAAATGGGTTGAAATTAAGGTGTGAATGGGGGAAAGGGGTTCTCTCTCGGTGAGTGTAAGATAAAGAAGACACAACCACACAGGGCCATAGGGAGAACAGGAGAGAGAATGTTGACAATGTGGTATTATATAGATCTAGATCTATACGTTTTCCCGGTATACATCATCACTGCCTTCACGCTATGGAATTCAGGTGCTTGTCCTCTTATTGGCACTAGTAAGAGTTTCATGCTGCCTTAGTTTTGTAACATAGAGCAAAACTAACAGTATGAAGATTGGGCTGTTTTCTACACCTGTCATTTTTATTATTCTTGCACATTTGCAGGGTTTATCATTAAATGTTTGATCTTGAAGTTAGTATCAGATGGTGTGTACGAGTTTGAAGGGTGGCATTCTAGAAGTTTATAATATCATCGGAGGCATGGATAGAGTGAATAGCGAAGGTCTTTTCTGCAGGATCGGGGAGTTCAAACACAGATGCATAGCTTTAAGGTGAAAGAGGGGAAACTTGAAACGGACGAAGGGCCAACATTTTTTACAAAGAGTGTGATGTCTGTATGGAATTAGCTGCCAGAGGAACAGTGGGAGATGCTTGTACAGCTACAATATTTCAAAGACATTTGGACCATCATATGAATGGGAAACGTTTAGAGGCATATGGGCCAAGTGCAAGTAGATGGGATTAGTTTAATGTAGAAAACCTGGTCAGCATGGACAAGTTGGACCAAAGGGTCTGTTCGTGCACGATATAACTGTATGGATGTAGAAATTGAGGAAAATGTACGAAAAGAGATGATGTAATAAATTGGTAAGAAATATTAAAACAAGCATCATGAGCTTTTCTGTCAACATAAAAAAAAGCTTGAAGATGTGTGTGTGAGCTGAGGGGGAAGTGAACTGAGGAAAGTACATTGAGGCCATTAGGAGGGTGTGACTGGAGAACTACCACAGGGAACAGGCAGATAATTTACACTAGTATTTTAAATCACTCCTCATGAGGAAAGTACTGTAACCATGTCAATGGTATGAACAAAATGTTAACAGGAGGGAAGTTATTGAACTGTCTCTAACAAAAGGTACAAGGTATTTAGCTAGCAGATAAGAATAAGGGTAGGTAGGTCAGCAGTAATTCATAGTTAATTTTAAAAGAAGTGGTCACAGAGTGACTAGAGGCATTGTGTGAATTGTTCTATTACTCTTTGGATTACAGGAGTGTTCCAGTGAAACTGGGGAACCTCCAATGTGGCGCCTGTCTTCAAGAAAGGAATGAGTCAGAACGCAGGAACAATTTAGCCTAACAATTTTTGCTTGGAATCTGCTAGAGCCTGTTATTAAGAAAGGAATTGTAGGGCACTGAGAAAAGTTTCATGCAGAGTTGGCATAGTTTTGTGAAGGGGAAACTATTTTTGCTCTGTAAAATCACACAAATTCTTTTTTGGAGATCCATGAGAATGTAAAGATTAGAGTCATGCTGGAAACGCACAGCATGTCAGGCAGCATCTAAAGAGCAGGAAAAACAATGTTTCGGGCAGGAGCCTTTCATCAGGAATCCCTGAGAAAGTGACAGGCAGATTTGATAAAGGGAACTGGTCAGCATGAGGCTTTCCAGAAAGTTTTCACAAGGTATCACACAATAAACATTCTGACACAAGACAGAGGCTTGTAGTATGATGAATAATATATTTGCATGGGATAATGGTTGCTTAACATATAGTAATCGGAGAGTCAGTATTAATGGATCTTTATGATAAAGACATATCTACTGGATTACCACAAATATCAGACCGATGACATCAGTTATTTACAATCTATACTGATAGCCTGACGGAGGGAGCTGAGTGCAATATACATTGGAGTTAGTGGATGACTTAAGAAACCAAAATGCAGGCTGCTAATTAATGAAGAGGACTTCCAAAAAAGGAGTAGTACAAAGGGATTGGAGTGTTCCTGAGTATGAAACGTAACGTCAGCATGCTGATGCAGCAAGTAACTAGGTTCGTTCATGAGGCGGCTTCCTGAGGTGGAAGGGTTAAATTATTGAATACATTTAAAATGGTGAGGCGATTATTCTTTTTCGTTGAAATAAATGAGGTTGGTATTACTGAAATGTACAAGATACAGAGGGGGCTTGACAAGGTCGATGCTGAGAAGGTGTTTCCCCTCAATCTCGAACTCGAGGTGGTAGATACTGAATAAGGAACATCGATTTCAATCTGAGGTGAAAAATGATGAACTCTCTCAGAAGGTAGTGAATGTCTGGAATTCCCTAACACAGGGAGTTGTGGAGGGATACAAGGAATTGGATAGGAAAGTGGAGTTGAGCCCGGAAGTAGATCAACCATGTTCTTATTGAATGAGAGTTCAGTTTTGAGGGGCCGAATAGTTGTCTCATGTTCCTACTTCTTAGTTTTTTATGTCATGCTTTTGGAAAGTAATTGGTTATTTTCCTGGAAGGCGTGTTGTACAATGTTGCATTGGGGAGAGGAGAAAATTTGCATGAATTAACCCTGGATGGGATATGGGAACTGCATTCAAAGCAATTCCAGAGCAGAACTTACAGAGTAGGGAAGCATGGAAAAAAGGATGCAGCTGGGGGCCACTTCCTGACCAAGCCTGGAATTTCCAAGTGCATTTCCGAAACTACACCTAACCATCGGCGTGGCTTCGAGCTGCCTGTGTGTAGCAGGTCCGAAGGGCTGAATGGAACATCAGAACATAGGGCTGAGGGGCACGAGTGGGCTAAATGGCCCTTTGACACTACCCCACCAGTAAATAAGGTCATGGCTCATCTCATTGTGGTCCCAGCTGCACTTTTCTCTCCATGCACCATTATCCCTGATTCACCTGTCTATGGAAAATCAGACAAAGCCAGCCTCGATATAATATAAAGATTCAGCCATTCCAAACTTCGGGGGAAATGAATTCCCACTTGAATGAAATCCCACTTTGTGAATTTTTCCTCACTCCGGTTCTGACTGAGTTTGGAGGGTGTCACTGTTTCCTTTTCTAGTACCGTTCCGCCACTGCCACGACACATTTTAAATGTAACGAGGTTGATGATATGACCAATGATAAATGTCTCAGACGGGGTCAGGTTCAGTGATAGGAACAAGTCAGGCAGATTTCTTTCATCAGCCGCAGGTAACTAATAGGGCTAATGGAGCAGTATGTTAGATTTGTGGTTAGCACTGCTGCCTCATATCAGCAAGGAGCTGATATCAATTCCAAACTCGTCCGACACTCTGTGTGGAGTTTGAACATTCTTCCTCTGTCTGTGTGAGTTTCTTCCCAGTTCTCCAGTTTCCTCCCACAGTTCAAGGATGTGCAGCTTAGTTTGATTGGCCATGCTAAATTACCCAGAGTGACCAGCGATGTGAATGTTAAGTGGGTAAGTCATGGGAAATGCAGGGTTACATGGATAGAGTAGGGGGACAGGTCTGGTCGGATACTGTTTGGTGGGTTGGTATGGACTCGATGGGTGGAATGTCCTGCTTCCACACTGTAGGGGTTCAATGACAACAGCATCAAGTTTGGGCTCTACAAACTCCCAGTCAGTAGATACCTGGTTCACTCGCCTCAAGGCTTTGTATATTTCAATAAGATCAGCTCTCACTCCAAGGGTAAACTCTTAACGTCTCCATAATATCAGCCCTTCACGCATGGAATAAATGAATTGAATCACCTCTGAATTGCTTCCAGTGTTACTATGTCCTTTCTCAGATAAGAATGCAAAAATAAAACTCATCTCGCACACCAATGAGTCTGTTTAATTTTGTTTTCTCAGGGTGCAGTGAGTCTTTGGAACACTCTTCCCTGCAGACCATTCGAGGCAGAGATAGCGAATATTTTTGAGGCAAGGTTCACGAATCACGGATTATCGAGGAGTGGGATTATCAAGGAATGGGCAGCAATGTGCAGTGTTGGGGAAAATGTAGACAGTGGTACTGAATGGCACGGCTCCAGAATATACAGGAATTAAATGAAATTATAACATCGATAAAGTTTTAATGCGGAAGCAAGATGGCAGCGATCTGAAATGTCAGCTTTGCTGATCTCTGCATCACAGTAATGCTCTACCCATCCCACCACAGTCATTTACTTACAATTGAACACTAAAAGAGCTATAGAATCCTTACTAATCCCGTTTTGTCAAGTGGAAATGACAAAACATGGGAAAGGATCGAGTAAGTCCCAACACGCAACGCACCCATCAGAAGCATCGAACATGCCTGTGGCCGCACCTGTAACACCGTCTGCTCGTTCAATGGACCGAGTTACTCACCAGGACTTGGTCACCGAGTTCACCAAGTTACGTGAAATGATTGAATCCATGATTGAAGAAAAATTCAGCAGGAGGATAGAACCACTCTCAGCAGTGCTCCAAAAACATGAACAGCAACTTGAAAGCCTTGGAAACAGAACGGACGAGGTCGAGAACCAAACTGCAGGGGCAGAGACTGTGATCGATTCCTGTAAGGAGCGGATCCTTATCCTTGAAAAATAAGTCCATAACTTAACTGAACAAGGTGTTGACCTCGAGAACAGGGGTAGGATGAAGAATGTTCATATAATCGGTCTGCTGGACCGGACATAAGGTGATCAGGCAGTGAGGTTTTTTGTAAGAACTGGCTGCAGAGATTCATTCACTTCGAAGCTGAAGAGGGACGGGTGAAGAGTGAGACAGTTCATCGGGTTACGGTGGTCAGGTCAGGCTCATACCAACGCCCTCACCCTGTCCATGTGCGATTACATCGTTGCAGGTACAAACAAAGACTTAGGGAAGCTTCCAGAACACAGGGGAGAGAGCCGAAGAGGGCTACAGGATTAAGTTCTTCCAGGTCTTTTCAGCGGCAGTGATTCAGAAAAGAAAATCTTTTGATGATATGAAGAGAACATTAAGGGAACCTGAGATTCAGTATTCCTTAATGAACTCAGCGGTGCTCTGTATGCACTAGTGGATCTTTCAATAGATCCACTGACTCTCCAGAGGATGAGAAAACTTTGTGGACACTTGAACGTAGGCTGGATGCGTTAATGGAAAGCGATAAACTTGTTTATCTTTTTTAAAAGAAAGTTTGTTGACCGTTTCTGGTATTAAGCAGTGTTAAATTATAGTCGGGGATGGGTAGAGTACATACTTTTAACTTCTTCATTCGTCATACTACTCGTTTTTCTCTTGCTTAGTTTGTGTGTCGGGTTCGGCTCACGCTGGAGGGAGTTGTGAAGTTGATCATGATGACTGAATGCCTACCTAAGAGCAGTTCAGTCCCGATGTTTGTGATTAATTGCCCTGGATGCAGTATTGATAATGACGCAGAAGATAGAGATTTGTGACGTGCAAATGCCCCCAGTCGGTGGAGGGTAAATGCCCCTCCTGAGTGCCATTGCCACTTTGTATCTTTTTTTTGTATTTGTATGTATTTAGTTTTGGAACGTTTTGAGAGCTTGTTAGTTGCAGTAGCTTTAGTTTGTATGTTTTTTTTAAGCTCTATGGTTCTTTTTCATCGGTGCTCAGTGATTTGTAATTTGAGTTCTTCCTCTCTGGATTTCAAATATTGTTTCAGTGTGTACTGGCTAATGTCGTGGTTAAATGGTGTATCTGGAACATTAAGGGGAGCCATTCGCCAGTTAAGAAAAATGAGAGGGTGGATATTGTCGTATTGCAGAGATGCACTTTGATGTCAAGGAACATTTGACATGACAGCAAGGTGGGTTTGATCGGGTTTATTTCTAGTCTTTTAACACTAGGAATAGGAGAGAAACCATGCTGGTGAGGAAGAATCTTTCATTTAAATTACTAAATTGTATTAGACACCCACGGGAGGATCATAACCCTCAAAGATATATGGGGAAGAAAGCAGTAGTTTGAATGTTTATTGCCCCCGGCTCACTGCCGTAAATTCCTGACAGATGCATTTTCCAAATTAAGTAATCTTTCTTCGCAGCACATTATCGTAGGAGGAGATTTCAATTGTCTTTTGCACCCACTGTGGACAGCATGCCCAAAGGCTCCCAGCACCATCTTTCCAATCTAAGCAATTAGTGGAGTTTTGTGTGGAAGTGGGGCTGGAGGATGTATGGAGGCAGATCTACCTCATAAATAGGGATTTTACTTACTTCTTTAACCGGAAGAAATACAACCCTAGTGTTGATCTCTTCCTCACCTTGCAGCAATCTTCGATTCATTGGTTTTCTGCACAATTGGGAATATTACCAATTCTGACCATGCTGCGGCATACTTACTGGTTAAGATTAAGGGCAATATAGCAGGTGCGAGACACTGGCGAATGCCTTTATTCTTAAGGATAGTAAGTACATTGAGTGTTTCTGTAATGAATTCAGATCTCTCTTAACCATTAATTCAGATTCAACCAGTAACACATCCATTCTATGGAAAATTGCTAAGGCTTATGCCAAAGGAATAATTCCATAGGACGCGGCAGAAGCTGGAGCAGGAACGCTTGCTCCAGGCACTGTTGAAGGCAGCCAAGAGGGCACACTGTGATAGACTCTCAGTAGCTAGGCTGCAGAGGATCACAACGCTTGGGTCTGCAGTGAATTCCATGCTCACACAGACAGCCAAGAAGGTACTTACGTTTGCAAAACAAAGGCTGTTTGAACATGGTGATAAACTGGGCAAGTAGTTAGCCTATCTTGCGATGATAAAGAGAGCTCCAAAGCCATTACCTCAATTAGGGAAGGTACTGGGACCCTTTCCGATCCCATAAACATCAAAGCAGCATTTCGGAGATTTTACTCTGAATTATATCAGACTGAGCATTATGGGGATAGATGAATCAAGATAGAACCTTTCTTCAAGAACTTGGACCTTCCACGGGTAACCCCCAAATAAGCGTCTTGCCTTAATGCACCATTGTCAGTGCTGGAGGGTGTAAAGCAGCTTCCATGCGAAAGGGCACCCGGTCCTGACGGATGTCCACGTGAGCTTTATGAGGAATTTATAAACCTGTTGCCAGAGCCGATGCTGACTATGTTCGTCACTCACACAGTTACGACTGTGTCCCACCATCCTTAAGAGAGGCTCATATCTCTCTTATTCTGAAGAAAAGGAAGACACCGAAAGATTGTGCTTCCTATAGGCCCATCTCACATCTAAATGTTGATTTCAAAATTCTATCTGAGTTCCTTACATTAAGGATGGAAACTATTTATCCTTCCATTGTCAAAGTATACCAAACCGGTTTATGAAAGGCTGCAGATATTCCAATAATGTTAGGAGATTACTCAATATGATCCAAGTGTGCCAACAGCAAATTAAGCAGGTATTAATGATCTCTTTAGATCCAGAGAAGGCATTTGCTTGGGTTGAGTAGCTGTATCTCTTCTATACATTAGAATGGGTTGGTCTCGGCAAAGTTTTTATCAAGTGGCTGGGTCAGATAACTCTTATTAACATGAATTCCCTCCCTTGTTTGCTAAAATCTGTGTGAATGCTTTCTTTGATGTTTCCCAGACAGACATTTAGGAGACTAAATGGATGATGTAGCTCTGATTTGTCACCATAAGCGACCCCTTATCAAGTTAACCTCTGTGTACGATCCTGTAAAATTAATATTTCTAGAGGCAGTCGACAAGGTTGTTTATGCCATACGATGGTGATTGCGCCACTGACGAAGGCCATCTGCAGGGACCCCAACGTATCTGCCCCAGAAGTGGGACAGAAGTCACGTAAGATTACATTGTCTGCAGATGATGGTCTTAAATTTTTGGTAAATCCCACAGCTTTTGTACCCCACCTCATACAATGCATCAGTTCGTTTGGTGCCTTTTCCGACTATACTATTGATTTTACAAAGTCGGAGACCCTGCCCCTGGGCGAACTCAGGGAAATACCTGATGCCGTGGGAGAATCCTGATTTCCTTTTCAATGGTCCCAGGGGGAAATGGGGATGTTCCCTGTTTACGTATATTCATTAATCCTATCTTTGAACTTATATTTAACGTGTGATTTGTCCATTTGTTTGACAAAATTAAACAAGACCTTCGAAGCTGGGCGACACTTCCAATATCCTGGCTGGGTCAGATACCTCTTAGTAACATTAATTCCCTGCCTTGTTTGCTAAAATCTGTGTGAATGCTTTCTTTGATGTTTCCCAGACAGACTTTTAGGAGACTAAATGGATGATGTAGCTGATTTGTCACCATAAGCGACCCCTTATCAAGTGAACCGAATTAAGACGACCCCACAGTTTGTGGGGAGTAGATGTCCCGGATATTAAAAGCTATCAATTAAGCTCTTCTTTACCCGATGTTAGTGAGGTTTCGGCGTCAATATGGTTAGATATGGAAGCTTCTCAGGCAAAGTGCCCTCTTATTAGTCGGCTACTCATAGACAAAATGAGGACAGTTACGAAGTATTGCCATTTCCCAATAAATATCAATAATTTTAAAGTAGGAAGGGCAACGTGTCCGATCGAGGGCAACATAGCCAAACCTCATTTCTTACCCCAAAACATGGTGTACCATGTTTCCGATGGGGAATACTGGATTCCATGTTTAAACTATGGACAACTCGTGGGTGTATCTTGCTTTGATGGTTTATCTGAGGGAGAAACAAGGATGTCCCTTGATCAAATTAGTCGTAACTATAGACTACCGAGTAGAGATCTCTTCTGTTTTCTTTTTATCAGATCAGAGATGTTATTCAGAAAAGAACCACGCTTTTAACAGACCCGTACAGATCCGATACAGAGAAGAGGCTGCTTATTGTTAAGAACACACTCTCTGTCAGTACCCTTTATCATTTGTTGGAGAGTGGCTCCTTAGACGAGACGTTGTGCCTTTCTGAGGTCTGCAAAGACTTTTGGGAGTTCAGATCTTCTCGGACACAGGGGAGGATATTTGTGAAAAAGCAAGAAGGATTTCGATCTGTGAGAAGACTCTTGCCATGTAGTTGAAGATTCTTCATAGAGTCCATCTGGCCCCAGATACTCTCTCAATATTCAAGGTGGGGGTATGTATTAAATACAAAAAGACTATGGACACTCTTACTCATTGATTGTTGACCTTCCACCGGCGCTATAGGAGCGGTGTGTTCGCTGGGATGGAGAGGATCTTGCGGACAGAATTGGAGATGGGTCAGGTTTCCCTTTTCCTGGGCCTGCCCAGTCTACCTTACTCAGATGTGAATAGGAAAGAATACTTCAATATCCTCAGTCTCTGTGTTCAGAAAAAGAAAAGTTCTGTTGTGTTGGGTGTCTGAAAAACCCCTGGGTCTATTGGTTTGTCGTAATCTCGTCATGGAGCATAGCTCTTTGAACTTTTTTAAAGGTATGTTGCTCCAGTAAATAGAGGACTTTTTATAAGACATGGCAGCCCTTTTTGAATTACCAAGGTACAGGCTGATCTGCCACTCTAATAAGGACTTGTATATAGCTGTGACGAACTTGACTAATGAATCTAATGTCCAGAGAGGAGTAATTACAAACAAATGAACGTGTATTAGTTAATGCTCTTGAAGTTTGAGAGCTACAGTTTTGTTACAATGAGTTCTAGTATTCTTTTTTTTAATTTTTCCTCGGTCCATTGATTTACCTTGTTTTTCTTATGTACATGCACATGGGTGTAATTGTGTTCAATTTGCGTTGTTTTTTCAGTTGGGTACTTATTGGTTCACTGAAGCATTAAAAAGATTTTCTCTGAATAAAAATATTTTTGAAAAAATTAAAATGTTAACATGGATAGAATAGAGTCACAAAGGACCACTTTCTCTTTCGTGAGACCACAAATTATGATTTATCTTAAAGGTCATCACACCTTGGGTGACAGGATGATGTGGAGAGGGTGGGCCCTTCGTGGCAACCTCTGTCTGTGTGGGGAATTGAACATGCGCTGTTGTCGTTCCTCTGCATCATAAGCCAGTCATCCAGCCAACATATTGCGAGATTGTGTAACTGCTATAAAAAGAAATAGCCAAAGTCAAAGTAAAATATAAACTTTGATAAGAAGGAAAAAAAAGGTACAATTCAGTTAACGGTCAAGATAATGACTGAGGAGAAAAACAATCTCCGCTGGAATTTGTACTTTATAACGAGAGAGTTGATTGGATGATATCTTTGCTTGAATAAGTTGAACCTAGCGAAATAACCAGAATTATTAATTGTGATTAGATGTCGATAACTATACAAAGTGAGTACATTTTTGATTGGTCTGTGTAAACATGCTAACCATTGTATGAAAGTAAAAAGCTGATGGAACATATTTTTTGGAGGGTTGGTCCCCATGGGAAATGCCTCCCAAACACATGCTTGAAGAAATCCAGGGTAGAAAATGCGTGAGTGTCGTCTGGGTTGTGACAGGAAACCAGGGGGCTGAAGGATTGAAAGTTCCTGCAATGTGAAGCTCAGGAGACAGTCAGATCACCCCCGATCTTATTAAATGGTACAGCACATTTGAAGGGCTAAATGGACTCATGATGGATTTTAATTGCATATGACTGAAAAAAAAAACACTCTTTACTTCACCTAATGTTTTACACACTGCGGCAGTGTCATTTTCCTGAAACTGGGAATTATTTGGAATATTATCTGGAACATTCCATAATCAACATTCTCCGGAGCATTCTACAACCTGTGGAGAGATATTACAAAGGAAAGAGACACGTCCGAGGTGGGGGTGGGGGGGGGGGGGGGGCTGCATGCAAGAGTGAGAGTGGTGGAGCATGAGCCTTGTTCGGGTGTCGGTGCTATGTTGAGTGTGAGGGACCAGACAGCATACAATGACCCTTATCCTCACAGAGCTGAAAATGTGTTGCTGGAAAGGCGCAGCAGGTCAGGCAGCATCCAAGGAACAGGAGAATCAACGTTTCGGGCATAATGCCTTCTTCAGGAAGGGCTGTCTGACCTGCTGCGCTTTTCCTGCAGCACATTTTCACCTCTGATCTCCAGCATCTGCAGTCCTCACTTTCTCCTTATCCTCACAGAGTTGGGAATGTTATTGATGTTTGTCCTGTATTGCTGGACATTGCTACTGATCGCAGATAATGCACTGAATTGGGTGGTGAGCTCAGATCATGCTCGGTGGGTCTGGTGGTGTGGCCCACTCTGGGAATAGATGCACTAACCCATCCGCCAAGATATCTGTGACTCTGTTGACAAACCGTGGTCTAATTGACCATTATCTGCTATGCTTTGGGTAAAACGTACATGGCAGCTCCAAACTGAGGAAAGCTCAATCGAGTGCCCATTGTCCTTTTAAAGATGGCAGCAGTGCCAGGGATAATGGAATATCCAGCGGCATCTGGGCGATGGTGGGTACCTCCAGCCAAAGTGGGTGGGAGAATCGGGTTAACATTGAATGAGAGTGACGCCATGGGTTAGGGTGGGTAGTTAATGAGGTGAGTTCGATAAGATAGCACCAGGAAACTAGCACGGCCTCGTACAGAGAATCCCCCTGTCACACTCAGTGAAAATCACTCAAAGATAAATTATTGTTAGATTCAGACGGATGAGTTGAAGACTCTGCTGATCCTATTCACTGTTACAGAGCTGCAGAACAAATCCTCATCCACAACTCTCCATCATCTGAACTCACACCTATATTCTGTTCACCATCATTCCTGGTAATAGTGGCTTATTTTGCCTGATGCTATCGAAATGTCTATATCTCAGCGTTCTGAAACCTGTGAGCACATCCTTCCATGATATTGTTGCTCAATCTCACCCTCTATGTCTATACCCCAAACCACTTTCATTTACAGTCATGCACGGAGACAGGCCCTTCAGCCAAAACTGGTCCATACCAGCGCTGGAGGCTGAGGGGTGACCTTCTAGAGATGTACAAAATTGTGAAGGGCATGGAGAGGATAAACAGAGAAAGTCTTTTCCCTGGCGTCGGGGATTCCAGATCTAAAGGGCATAGGTTTAGGCTGAGAAGTGAAGAATGTTGGGTGGCACAATGGTTAGCAATGCTACTTCCCAATGCCATGAAACTCTGGTTCAATTCCCGCCTCAGACTGTGTGGACTTTACACATTCTCCCTATGTCTGCGTGGGTTTCCTCCGACAATCCAAACTTGTGCAGGCGCGGAGAATTGGCTATGTTAAATTGCCTGTGCTGTTAGTTTAGGGGGATGGATCTGCGTGGGTTGCACTTTGGTGGGTCGCTGTGGACTTGTTTCCACACTTTAAAAAATCTAAACGTGAAAGAGACCTGAGGAGAAGCTTTTTCACAAATATGGTGTTACGTGTATGGAATGAGCTGCCAGAGGATGTGGTGGAGGCTGGGACAATTGCAGTATTTAAAAGACATTTGGATGGTTATATGAATAGGAAGGGTTTGGAGGGATATGGGTCGGATGCGGGCAGGTGGGTCTAGATTGGGTTGGGATATCTGCTAGACATGGACGGGTTGGACTGAAAGGTCTGTTTCCATGCTTTACATTTCTATGCCTCGATAACTCACAGAGTGAGTTCGTAAATGCAATTAGTGTGAATGGTATTTGGAGCAATACATGTAATTGGAAAGTTAAAGTTAGGTTGGAGATTGTTTAAAGGGATTGGAATATAGAGGTAAAGACATCATGAAGCAGTTGCATAGAGTGTTGGTGAGAGTGTACCTGAGGTATTGGGTGCAGTGTCGGTGACCTAATCTAAGAAAGATTACACTGATCACAGAGGACGTGCAATGAACATTCTCCAGATTAATTCCTGATATGACAAGATTTTCTGATGGGGAGATTTGTCCTGCGACCTCTCCAGTTTCAAAGCATGAGAGGTGATCTCAGTGAAATTTCAAAATCTATGATTCATGTGATGAGGTGGAAATAAACAGGATGTTTCTCTAGCTGTCTACTCTATATTTAAGGCAAATAATGACAGGATAAGGGATATGCCATTTAAGACCGTAATAAGGAGGAAATGCTTCCCTTGGAGGGGACTGACTAACACAGGGGCATGGAAGCCTGTTGGCAGGGCAAGATTAAGGAGAATCCCCAGATATTCTTCACGTATATCAAGTGGAACAGAACAACCAGGCAACATGTAGGGCCTATTAGTGACTTGGCAAGTTGCATGCCAACTCAACTTCATGGTAGAAGGCTGTTTGTGTGACTGGAGCCCAATTTCCCCGGTGTACCCGGTAGAGATCAGTGCTGTGTTCCGTATTATTTAAGGTATTCATAAGTGATGTCAATGTGAAGTGGGTAGGGGGAGTGTGATAAGTAAGTTTGTGTTTGACACAAAGATTGGCCGTGTGGTTGACAGTGATGAGGGAGGTCTTATATTACAGGAAGATACAGATAGAATGGTCAGATGGACAGAACAATGGAAAATGGAATGTAACCCTGATAAATATGAGGTGATACACTTTGAAAGAAGGAACCAGACAGGGGAGGACTCAAAGAACGGCATCGCACGAGGAAGCTCAGAGCGTGCTTCTCCACACATTCCTGAATGTGACTGGATATGATAATTGATGAGTTCAGCATGACTGTAGATAAAGCCTTTATTCATTGACCCAAAGATTATCCGAGTTTTATATAGCGCTTCGGTAAGGCCAAATGAAATATTGTGTGAAGTTCTGGGAGCCACATTACAGGAAGGATGTGATTGTACTGGATGAGGTGCAGAACAGATTCACCAGGATGCTCCCTGGGAAGGACCATATGAGCTGTGGAGAGAGGCTGGGTAAGCTCGAGTTATTTATTTTGGAGCAGAGGAAGTTGAGCGGATAAGTCATTCAAGTTTAAGATTACAAGGGACATGGACAGGGTGAATAGACAACAGCTGTTCTTTTTAGTCAAAGTTTCAGCTTCCTTACAGAGTTAAACCAGGGAATGGAGAATGGAGAACAGAGAAACATGACACAGCTACTTCACTTCTGTCTTCACAGAAAAATACATAAACAAAGCCTTCCCAGCAATAGGAGAAAACCTGAGTCTGATGAGAAAATGATGTGGAATGAAACTTGTAAATAAACTAATTTGGAGAAATTATTGGAACTGAAAATAATGGGCATAGAAAAAAAAACAACACAGATTGATGAAATGGGAAACATTTGAGAAATTCACTGGTAGATTAATTAAAGAAAATACAATAGAGGCACTGAACTAGGATTTTCAGCAAGAATTTTAATAGAGTCCCAAGCCTCGTGTGCAAAGTAAAAGCACATGGGATGGGGGGTAATATATGAACATGGTGTTAAAATGGGAGTGTTGACAGGAAACAATGAGGAGGAATAAATGGATGGTTTTCAGTTTGGAAGGCTCATGAGGCATCGTAATGATTGGTGCCGGGGCACCAGATATTCACAATACATCTCAAACATCTCGTTGAGGGAATCAAATGCAAAGTTTCCAAGTCTACTGACGGAACTAGGATTTTGAAAGTGAGGAGGATGTGAAAAAAACTTGAAGGAGATTGAAACAAATGGAGTGAATGAGTAAACATGTGGCAGATGAAGAGCAGTGTGGATAGATGTGATGTTGTCTACTTGGTTGTGAAACACTAAAGTTCCAGCCAACCATTGGAAAAGGAAGTGGTTGAGAAATGTCGATCTATGAAGGGAACTGCACTTTTCTTCTGTTATTATTTAGACAGACATCTGTGTTCCATGCAGGGCAGTGAGTTCTGAAGAAAGAAGCCAATACAGGGAATAAATTGGCACACAGACCATTTGGCACAGACCCACCAAGTGGGGAGCTGTAACATTGAAAAGGACCTGGGATCTCCCTGTACACCAGTCACTGAAAGCAATATTGCAGGAGCAGAAAGCAGTCAGGAAGATAAATGGGTGTTGACCATCATTTCAGAGGGACTGGAGTCCAGGGGTAAGGGTGTCTCAGTGCAGCTGTACAGGCCCTTGGTGAGACCTCAACTCGAACATTGTGCAGTGTTGTGTGCAGTTTTGGTCTCCGTACCTAATAAAGGACAAACCTGACATTGAGGGAGTGCAGCGAAGGATGACCAGACTGATCTCTGGGATGACAGACTTTTTGTGGGAGCAGGTTTGGGGCAACTGAGCCTGTATCCCATGGGGTTTAGGGAAATGAGTGGAGATCTCAGTGAGATATATAAAACACTGACAGGGTGAGGTAGATTGGAAGCAGTGATGATAATTCCCCTGGCTGGGAAGTCTAAAACAAGAGGCCACAGTATTAAATACAGATGGGTCACATTGCATTTAGATACGAATAAATGTCTGCACTCAGAGACTGGTGAACCTGGGAATTCTCTCTCACATAAGGCTGTGGAAGACAAGGCACTAAAGACTAATAAGGATGTCTAGACACCAAAGGATGGGGGAGAGAGCAGGAGTATGGTGTAGAAATAAAGGGTCAGCCATCATTATATTGAATTGGATAGCAAACTCGACAGACCAAGGGGACTACCGCAGTTCCTATTTTATAGCTTCACAAGGTTAATCACATTAAGGGGTGTGTAAAGTGTGTGGGGAAAGTGCATTGAGGAGATGTTCAGACATTAACTAGAATGGGGCAGGCTCAATGTGCTGTATGGCCGATTACATTCCCGATGTTTCTGTGCGGTTTGTGGGAAAGCTCTGTAAATGTTGTCACAAGTTCGCAGATGTTAGGAAGGACGTCTCTGCTGGCTCAACATGATTGTCTTTCCCGTTCCCTTTTCCATACCGAGGTTGGGGTCTGGATATTCAGTCAGGTTTTATCCTTTTAGACTTCAGAGCAGTTTGATACGATAGAGTGTCTTGCTTGGCCTTTTCAGAGACCATTGAAGTGTGTATCACATGTCTGTGTGTTTGGAGTCACTTTTAGGCCAGACCAGGAAAGCACGGGAGATTCACTTCCTGAAAGTACATTGGGGAAGGAAATTGGTGTTTACAATCGACATTGACTTCAAGGCCATTGTTACTGACACCAGATTTGAGATCTCGATATTTCATTAATTGTTTTTAACTTCCACCAGCTGCCAGAGCATTAGCCTGGTCTGGATTATTCATCCAGTGACTTTTCCAAAACAGCACCATCTCCACATGGGGACCGATCGGAAACCACACTGAGCAAGTTTATGTCTGTGCTGCTTGACAGCTCTATCAAAACAAACTCCCAATTTGACTATCATGATGAGACTGAGAGGGTTGTAATTGTCCAGATTGTAATTATTCCCCGACACTGAGTAATTTTCCACATTGCCAGGGAGATGTCAGAGTTATAGCTGGAAGGAAACCGCTTCACCAGGGGCACGGCTTGTTGTACAGCACAAGTCTTCATTCCTATTTCAGGAATGGGGTCAGGACTCATTGCATTTGCCTCTCTAAAGTGTTCAGCTTTTTCTTCATGGCACGTGCAGCGAATTGAATTAGTTGAAGACTGATCTGTGATCCTGTGGGCATCATGATGACGGTGAATTGAATCATCGACTCAACACCCCTGGCTGAGGATGGTACAGATACTATTTCCTTGTTTTTTACACTGATGTGCAGAGCTGATCCATTGATAGAATGGGGATAATTGTGGAGCCCTCTCTAACAGTTAGTTGTTTAATCGACTATCACGATTTTTGGCCGGATGTGGCAGTCTGCAGAGGTTTCATCTGGGTGTATTGACCTTGTGACAATTTCTCTCTCTCGATCATACGATTTGGTTTTATTTGATTTGATACGAATGTATCTAAGTAGAGTGAAACTCTTTGTTTATACACAGTTCTGGCAGATCATAGTGAGAGTTGGAGCTGCCTTTTTTTAGAGACATGGAGTGGCCGAAAATTAAAAGTCTACTTCAGCTGTCTGTTTCTGAAGATCCACAAAATAGACAGAAATTAAAATAGATTGCTTCAGCATCAGTGAAAAAAGGGCCTTTGAACAGGAAATTATTCCAAAGCAAAAGAAAGGATAATCTGATTCGCAAGATTCTGAAACATGCCTATATAGTGGTAAAGAAGGTTCTTTTTTTTAAAAAAAGTGATGATTTGTAACAGAACACAGATGAAAAAATGAAATTGTAGCACAAAAACTTTGAAGAATCACTACAAAAAGTAACTTATTCTGATCTCAGTAAGGATTATTTTCATCCACAAAAATAGCATCTCAAGTTATCTTTCAGAAGCTAGCTGTGCCTTTGAAACTGTTTACAATAGTAATAAGCTCTAGTTAAATATTTGGTAAATAATCATGGACCCAGATTTCAACATAATAATAAAACCTTAACGAGATGCCTGGCTTGTCTTGTCGAATTAGCGAAGAAAAAGGTTAACCGTAGATAATAATAATATTACATATTTTGTATCAGAATCAGCTTTTTACTGTAAAATGTGATCACGGAATTTGATAAGAGATCGTGTGCCCATTGGAGAATAGAATTTATGCAATCGTTCAAGATAAACAATGGGGGATATGACTGAAAAGAGCAGAGCCCCGAACTTTGGAATGCATTATAGAAAGATCCCACGGACTAGAGATAACAACAATGGTTAAACTTCCGAAACAAATAAGAACCTCGGGCTGTCCATGGGAGTGTCCATCATTGATCAGTTGTTTTACAAGATTGATTCTGCAGAAGGGGAGTGGAGGGTACACTGACAAGGTTGTGTACGATCATTTCAACACAGAACGTATAAAAATACTGTCTTTTTACTGTAAACCCGAAGTGTGTCATTGATTTGCCTTCTGATCTAAGCGAAAGATTAAGGAAAGGATTGTCTTCTCATGTCAAAGCCAGATTCGAGGAAGATCCTTTGGGATTCACCCAGCATTAGCCAGGTTTTGCTTGAATTAAAGTCCATTCCGTACCTGTGTCCTGTCTGCCTCCAGAGTCTTTGTCCCTAGCTGGGGAATCTCGCTCCTACAATAAGCAAGGACATACAGGTCATAGGGTAAAGGAAAAACTTAGACTGAGGCATAAAGGCTACACCAGAAAGGGCATGCAATAGGCAACATCAATGTGATCATGATCAACATTATTTGAAGTTAGAGAGTCCATTCCTCAGTTTAATAATGGGCTGGGAAGATGCTGTTCATGAGCCGCTGGTTTGTGTGTTCAAGATTCTGTATTGTCTGCATGATGGAAGAGATTGTAGGAGATCCAGGGTTCGATGGGCCTTTGTAAATGCTGTCAGACTTTCCACGGCAGTGAGCTGTGTAAATGGAGACAATGGATAGGACGTTGGTTTCCGTGATGGCACGGGCTGTGCACACAACCTTCTGTCATTTCTCTTACTGTCCTGGGCAGGTCTGTGACCACACCAGGTCATTATGCACACAGATAGTTTGCTGTCAGTGGTGCATTTGTAGCCATTGATGAGGGTCCTTGTGGACATGTCAAATGTCCTGAGCAGCCAGAGAAAGAAGAGACGTTGTTGTGCCATCTTGGCTGTCACGTCTACACGGGAGGTCGGTTATCGTCACTCCAAGCAACTTAATGCTTTCCACTCTTTCAACTTCAGTTCCATTGATGCAGATGGGGGCATATTCTCCTCATTTCTTTCTGAAGTCATTGATCAGTTGGTTTGTTCTGCCGATGTTGAAAGAGAGGATGGTCTCAGTGCAGCACATCACTAAGTCCACTATTTCCGTTCTGTATTTTGACTTGTTATCATTAAATACCTGTCCTACTATGATGGTGTCATCAGTGAACATGTAGATGGCATTCGTTCAAAATTTGGCAACACAGTCGTGGGTGTACAGGGAGTATAGTAGGGGGCTGAGGACACATCCTTTGGGATTTCAGTGTTGAATGTTATCATGGAAGAGACACCCTTACCTATTTTCACTGATTGTGTACTGTGGATCAGAAAGCTGAGGAAACAATTTCAGAGGGCAGAGCCAAGACTAAGGTCAGGGAGTTTTGTGATCAGTCTGAAGGGAATAATGGTGTTGAAGGTGAACCTATAGTCAATGAGCAGGCATCTGACGTGGGTGTCCTTGTCGTCCAGGTGTTCCAGGGAAATGGCACCCACTATGTACCCATTCCATTGGTAGGAAAATTGTATGGGATCGAGGCAGGCTGGGAGACTGGAACTGATATGGGCCATGACTAGACTCTCGACGCATTTCACTCCCCTCAGTCTCCTGTGCTCTAAAGAGGAATGTCCCAGCTTATCCAACCTCTCCCTATGACTCAGACCCTTGAGTCCTGGCAACATCCTCGTAAAGTTCCAGTTTAATACCATCCTTCCTACAGCAAGGTGACCAAAACTGAACACAGTGCTGAACTTGGACATATTTGGAACTGTAAGTTTTACTCTGCTGCCAATTATTATGCTGCTGCAATATTGCTTTTTTTTTGTTATTCTGAAATCTTATTATTCATTGAATCCCCTGACGGCAATCCCCTCCGGTGAACGTTCTCCTGACAGCTTGAATTTTAATCAATCTATTTTGTTTGGACTGATATTTTGATGCCGCTGTATATCAGAGAACAGGATGAGATGTTGGATGGCAGTGTGTGTCCTTTACTGGACCAGCTTGACTCTCCAGGTACCGAAAGCTTTTATTGTGGACCAGAGTGCCTCAGAATCGTTAAATCACAGAAGGAAGCTATTTAGCCCATTGTAGGTCCATGCACATAGAACATTACAGCTCAGTACCTACAACATCCTTCAGCACTGCCGACAGATCCACCGACCTTACTGACAACCGTAAATTTACTAACTCATCCTTCTATACCCTAATTAAGGTCATTTTCAAAAGGACAAACAATAGTCACTCCAAAGCAGATCCTTGCAGTATACCACTAGCGACTGAAATCCAGGATGAACATTCCCCATCAACTATCACCTTCTGTCTGCTTTGAGCTAGCCGATTTGTGATCCAAACGCTAAATCGCCCAGAATTCCACGTCTCCATATTTTCTGGGAGAAAGTAAGGACTGCAGATGTTTGAGATCAGAGTCGAGATTGTGGCGCTGGAAATGCACAGCAGGTCAGGCAACATCCGAGGAGCGAGGAGAAAATGAAAACTGCTGATGCTGCAGACCAGAAAACTGATTACTGATGAAGGGCTTACAAGAGAAACATCAACTTGCATGCATCTTGGACGCTGCCTCATCTGTTCTGCTTTTCCAACACCACGCTCTCCATATTTTCTTCAATAGCCTACCAGGAGGGACCTTATCAAACGCTTCACTGAAATCCACATACCTCACTTTATTCTTATCCACCTGTTTGGTCACCTTCTCAATGAACTCGGTAAGATTTGTGAGGCATGACATACCCTTCACAAAACCTTGTTGACTATTCCGAATCAAATGTTTCCTTTCTAGATGATAGTAAATCCTATCTCTTATAATCCTTTCCAACACTTTACCCACAACCAAAGTAAGACAGGTATATAATTACCAGGGTTATCTCTTCTCCATTTCTTGAACAAAGGGACAACATTTGCTGTCCTTCAATCTTCTGGCACTATTCCTGTAGACAATGGCGATGTAAAAATCCGAACAGTTGGTTGCATAAACTCCTCCCTAGCTTCTCAGAGAATCCTAGGATAAATCCCATCTGGCCCAGGGGACATATCTATTTTCACACTCTCCAGAACTGCTAACATCTCCACGTTACGAACTTCAATCCCATCTCGACTAATAGCCTGTTTCTCAGTATTGGCCTTGACAGCATTTTCTTTTTCCATTGTGAATCCTGATTCAAATATTAATTTACAGCCTGTCCTATCTCCTCAGACTCCACACACAACTTAACACTACTGTGTTTGATTGCCATTAATCTTCATTTGGTGATTCTTTTATTCGTGACATGCTGATAGAAAGCTTGAGGGTTTTCCGCGATCCTACTTGCCAAAGACTTGTCATGCTCTATCCTGGCTATTCTTAGCTTTTTTTAAAAGTCCTTCCAGGCTAACTTGTAACTCTCAAGCATCCGAACTGAGCCTTCATGTTTCATCTTTACATAAGCCTCCTTCTTCCTCTTGACAAGAGATTCAACTGCTTCAGTAAACCACAGCAGCCTCACTCGACCACTTCCTCCTTTCCTGGCAGGTATAAAATTATCAAGGACACACAGTAGCTGTTGTTTGAAAAAGGTCCACACTTAAATTGTACCCAACCTCTGCAGTTTCCTTCCCCATCCTATGCATCCTAAAACATTTCCTAATCGCATCATAATTGCCTTTTCCCCAGCTATAACACTTGTCCTGCAGTATACACCTGTCCCTTTCCATCGCTAAGGTAAACATAACTGAATTGTAGTCACTATCAGCAAAGTGTTCACCTACCTCCAAATCTAACAGCTGGTCTGGTTCATTACTCAGTACCAAATCCAATTTGGCCTCGGCCCTTGTTGGCCTATCTACATAATGTGTCAGGAAACCATTCTGCACATATTGGACAAAAACTGACCCATATAAAGTATTTCTACTGTACCATTTCGAATCAATATTTGGAAAGTTAAATTCTTCCATAACAAATGCTCTGTTATTTTCGCTCCTATCCAGTATCATCTTTGTCATCCTTTCGTCTACATCTCTGGAACATTTCAGAAGGCAATAGAGAACTTTCAACAGGGTGACCTCTCCGTTTTTGTTTCTAACCTCTTACCATACTACCTCATTAGACGAGTCCTTATCAAGCATCCTTTATACCAACGTAATGCTGTCTTTGATTTTGAATGCCACGCTAACCTCCCCCACCCCAACCACCACCCCAGCCCCACTGTTAGTACCTTCCTTTTTTTCAATGAAGCATCTAAACCCCGGACCCTACAAGGATCAGTCCTGTCCCTGCTCTATCCATTTCTCCAAAATGGCCAAAACATCAAGCTGTACAACTGCACAATTTGGAAACAGGGATGTTAAACGAGGGTGAGTTGGATAGATCAGAAGACAGCATGAGGGGAGATAGAAAGGAACGGACAGAAAATGGAAGTTTTATTTAGAAATTCTCACGGACGGCAAGGCCTTTATCTATTGCCATACCGTTTGAGCACTGTGCGGATACTGACTGTGGTCCCAGAGCATTTATCGCCAATAATATCACAGAGATGAGTTGCTGACAGTTAAACAGACTCCAAAAGGCCAAGTGATTTTTTTTATTTCTCTACAGTGAGAAGGTGATTTAATTTAAATAGACTGGGTGAACAGCAGCAGGAACTGAGAACACCCTCAATACTGAGATAATGCGCCAGAGAATCTCAATGAGGTGGATCACTGACAGAGGGGTAATCAGCATCTCAGCTGTGGGCCAAATAATGATTGAAAAAGATTGCACACCACTTCCGTGGTTTTCTAATGCACATTTCAATTTATGTAGCTCAATATCACGAGTGTATCTTATTTCTTCGTACTTCCCATAGTTTAGTACAGACGGAAAATCATTTTGTCCACGTATTTTGTGTTCAATAAACAGAACTAATACGGTGATAAAGTCCATGTTTTTTTAAACTTGGTTTACATGATTGACCCATCAGTGGGCCAGCAGGTTGGAGGAATTATTGAAGGCCTTCCAGCACTCGGGTAGCTGAAGGGCCTCTTCCCAGTGTGGACCCACCAGTGCTTCAGCAGGGAGGAATTGCTGAAGGCCTTCCCACGCTTGGGGGAGAGGCCTTTCAGCTGTCCCAAGTGCAGGAAGGCCTTCAGCATTTCCTCCACCCTGAAGCACTGGTGGGTCCACACGGTGGAAGACTTAATAGACTCTGAGAACGTTCCTCTCACTCCACGCCACTCCCCATTTCGATTGAGAGAGAGAGAACCAGTCTTTAAGTAAACTCTTCCAACATTTATACAGTGCATTTGGTGTGTGATCATACTTCACGTTATCCACCATCGCGACAGGAGCCACAATACCTTCATTCTAAAACAGATAACCATTCCCACCAGCTTCTGAGCCCCACAGAGAACATGGGTCTGTCTTCTTGGAGATGGAAGATGCCTCCTTGAGGCTTGGCACAAAACATTTGGCTTACTTCCTCACTGCCAGCAAAATACGTTAAAGAATCATTTGTTCCACAGGCAATGGAGCCACGAGGAACATTGTGAGCAGTCTATGAGTGCAGTCTCTGCTCCGTTTGTTTTCCAGGTTGGAGCATCAATGACACCCTCCTATTCCTGTGTACGTGTCTGGAGGGGTGAATGGTCTCCTTTTTGTTCCATAGAACAGATTTAGGGGTCTTACTGGACTCTGCCCGTTCCTGTTTAACAGTTCAATGTACTGACCAGACGCCTCCTCTGCCTGTCGAACAGGCAGGAGGATTGAATGGGCTGTACCCCTTGATCAGTCATTTCGATGGGCTGAATAGTTTCCACATATCCGGATGTAACCAGCTTGAGGTGCTGAATGAGCTTCTCTTTTCATTGTGGAAATGTGCAGTGCCTGGCCGTTCTGTTACATGAATGTTACCGACACTTTAACAGCACACAGGTGAATGTTGTTTGGGTATTGCTGAATATAGACACAGACCGGTTCAGGAGCTGAGTGGGGACAAAATGTTCTGAATATTGTGTGATCTTCAGTGATCACTCCATTTCTGATCTTGGGATAGATGAGGGGCGACGGGAATGGGGGCACATAGACGTTGACGAAGGAGCTGAAGATGTTTGTGCTGAGGAAGTTAATCTGAGGATCTCCTGAAGAGATGTCCCGGGACTGAGAGGATTGTTGGCCACCCACCACAAACATCTTCCTTTGTGCTCTGAAAGACCCCAACCAGTGAGGAGGTTAGACCTGATTCTCATTAAGCTCAAAAAACTAGGTGGTCCCGATGACATCCTCAGTCAACTACTGCCTTGATATCAAGGCCATTCACTCTTTCTTGAGCCCCTGTGTTCACCTCTTGTTTATATTAATAGGTGACGGTGTATGGGTAGAGAGTTTTTTCCTCTCACAGAGGGTAATCAATGTCAGGAATTATCTGGACTAGAGAGTTAGGGAAGCTACATCACGGAAAGTATTTAAAGAGGTGGCACATGAATCTTTGACCTGTCAGAGAGCTGAGGAGTGTGAAGAACTGGGCATTAAGGAGGAGTTAATGCTAAAAGTAGATCAGCCATGATCGCATACAATGGCTTGACCGTCCGAATGACCTATTCCTGTTCCTTATGTTTTCATTTTCTGTAATTTCAAAGTAAACAGCTGTAATTTTCCTGGATGTTCTGTTATTGAACGTTGTAATCAGAGAGAGCAAAGCATTTTTGAGTTATGTCTGAGTGAGGCTCTACCATGCACTATGATCTTATTAAGTTCTCAGCAGCACTTTTCTGTCAGTGTACCATTTTACTACATTCATTTGTCTATCAAATGTCTGACATAGACAATTTTGAACAAATCGAAATATCCAGGCATCACAATCTTCTGGGGAAGGGAATTCACAACTTCACAAACCTATGAGAATCTCTTGTTCATGTTCTGACCAATGTTGGAGGGTCACTCATGTCTTTTCCCACTCCTCTATTGGTGAAAGCAAATTTAAATGTTGAGTGCTGTGTCCAATGATATAGGTATCGGACTGGGTAATTTTCTAGAAAAATCTGTGACACAGAAATTTGAACTGTGAACAAATGGTAAAATGATAGAGTGTCCAAAATGTTTTTCTGACTTTGAACTTATTCTGCTCACACAAATGTCTGGGAATGCGGATTTCTTCCCGGAGCAGTTGAATTTGGCTGAATTCCCTTTGTTTCGAGCTGTACAGAGATTCCTATGAATCCTCATCAGGAATCCTCCACGGTGGTAAAGATGACTCAGGATTTTTGTGCTCTCACATCTTGTTTTCAGGCAGAATAAAGTAAGAGAGATAGACCAATTGGCTGCTGCTTCTGAAGCAAGGAATATTTTTCTCCGTCTCTGTGCGGAAAAAAAATCAAGAATGTCAACTGAAAACCAAACTGGACCATGTGCACTCTCCATGTACATTCTCTGGAGTGGATTATATTAGACTGTATGCCCCGTATGCAGCATTATTGCTGTTGTTGTGCACAGTGCCTTTCATTAGCAAATGAAAATAATGTGCCCGTTTTATGATTTGATGAGATGTTTATATACATCTGCGTAATTTTTAAAAATGGGTTGATATCTTCATAATATTTGTGTTAATACCAATGCATCTCATTCAAAAAGTTATTATCTAGCTTTAGTCTTCTTAACAGGAGAAAATATGTATCCAGCTGACAGACTTCTCTGAAAATCGTGGTTTAATAAGATTTCTCATCTTAGATCTAAACAGATAATCCCGATTACAAAAGGCCTTCATTTCAAGAGTGAGTCAAGGGAAGCATCTTTGAACATCTTTGAAAGGAATTGTATCCGGTTGTATTTTTAGTTTAGAGGATCAAAACTGCATCCAGTGTATCTGATGTGGTCTCAGCAATGCCCTGTAGAGATACAGTGAAATATTCCTAATTAAACCCAATACCCGTTGCCACAAACAGCGTCATTCCACTTACATTCCGAATCACTTGCTGCATCTGCAGACAGAATTCATATGATTCATGTACAAAGAACATGAAAAACATCTGCAATCTCTCTCCATTTTAATTGTTCCCGACTGCAATAGACAAATCACATTATATTATTTCTGCTGAGGATACGCTCACTAACCTTCCCTGTCTACATCATAATGCAGATTCGCTACCTCCATTTGAAGATCTATTGAATGATCATTTTGGTGTACAAGGTAGTTCAGCTTTGATCCATTCAGTCCCTTCATTCAGATATTTTACATAGATTATTAATCATTGATGACCCTACAGTGATCTCTGAGTCAAAACTGGTTAGTCTTTTGTTTAAAAAATCATATATCTCTACTATTTCCTGTTCGTGACAGCATCCCTGTTCCTGTGCAGCAGTTCAGTCGGGTTGAATGGCCTCATCCTGGGCGTGTAATGTACTCAACGAGCTGAAATACTTCATCCTATATTCCTGTGTAATTCTTTGGAGGGGCAGAATGGTCTCTTTCTGTCTCATTGTAACGATCCAGTCTGGTTGAATGGGATGGTCGTCTACCCTTTAATCGCATCGAGGGGTGGATTGAGGGAACAACGCACGGGGTAGGGAGAGCAGTATATCTCTGTAACGGCCGGGAGGGTGGATTGAGGGAACAACACATTGGAAAGGGGCAGCAGTTGGCCATTTGGTGGCACCATTCAGAATGCTCATGGCTGATCCGAGTGTGTCTGCCCATCCGTCTCCTGTCTGTTCCCAATAAACATTGACTCTCCTGTCCGGCAAAGATCAGTCAAGCTCAAACTAAAATACCTAAATTAACCGAGTCTTCACTGCTCCCTGAGGATGAGGACACCACAGATAGCACAACAGTAAAGGGAAAGGGACTCCTTCTTTCATTGTGGGACACATTTTTTTTAAAACTGTGTAAACCTCATATCAAATCACTGCCCCTTTTCGGATATAGTGGTACAATAACTAGGAATAGACATTAACTATTCTGCCCTCCAATCTTTTCCCATATTACCACTGACTGTTTCCAATCAAATATGTTGCTGCTGTCTCAGGAAGAGAATACCTGATAGCATAACACCACACGAGCATTTAATAAAGGAGCAGAATTAGACCATTTGGCCTATCGAGTCTGATATACCATTCAGTCATTTCGCATATGTTCCTCTACATCATTCTCCTACCTTCTCCCTAGAATCCTTGATCTCCTTATTAATCAAAAACGTATTTATTTGTGTCTTAATGGCACTCGTGTCTGTGTCTCAATGTGTATTTATGTGTGTGTGTCCATCTCCTTGTTACTTTTTTATTTCTGTGACTATGTGTGTCTGTCTTTGTATCAGCCTGTGTGTTTCTATCTGTGTTTGTGTCTATTTGTGTGTGACTGTTTATGTCTTTGTGTGCTTCTCCGTGTGTGCATGTTTATCTCATTGTATCCATTGTGTATGTTAGTATATTGGGTATTTACCAATACATCTGTGTATATCAATGCCTGCATCTCTGTGCAATGGGGTATCTGTTCTTCTACGAGTGAGAGAGATGAGGTTGGAACTGACAGTAGGTTTGAATTGAGAATTGCTCTTTATTGAACACTACTCCTTATTTAGTTGGTGGGACGTGGATGTTTCAGAATCTCCACACAAGGCCTCCTGGTCCTCTCCAGCTCTTTCCAGGATCCTCCCACATATCAGGGTAGGGGGATGAGGGAACGGATATCTGGCACTCCACCACCCGGCGTGGCCCTTTCTGTCCTATTCCATACTGTTTCTCCTGGAATGGGAGACAGGGAGGGAATGAGTGAGGGTGGGAGTGGATGGCCCTGCTGTTAGTGCTGAACTAGGTGAGGTGTAACATGGTGAGGTGGCCGGAGGGAGTCTGTCCATAGTGTTGTATCCATATAGTGCTATTAGTGTGTGGGGCTATTACATCAGGGACAGAAAAAGTCGGGGAGGGAAGGTGCGAATTCAACAGTGAGTGTAGTCGTGCTTGAGCCTTATTTGGAGATAGAGTGTGAGACTTGGTCGAGGGTAGGTGCTATAAGAGACATACAGAGAGTGTGAGGGAGCAGTGAGAATATACAGTGACACTTATCCTGACAGTGCGGACTGGATATTCATGCTTGTCCTGTATTCCTGGACATCTCTTCAGATCATCTCAGCATCGAGGTGAGCCTCCCCGAATGTCTTATCCAAGTCTATCACTAAGAACGACACAGGCTCTGTCCCTCAGATTCCACAGAATGAGTTTGGGTCGGTCTTACAAATAGCAAGGAGAAACAAACTTGTGTATATATCTGAACCAAAACTGTCACGCAAATATTTTGCAACATATGCTCTGGAAATTATATATGCAACTATATTTAAAGGGAAGCTATGACATTGTGATATTATCGCTGGGCTCTTAACCCAGAGACCCAGGTAATGTTCTGGGGACATGGTTTCAAATCCTGCCATGTCAGATTGTGGAATTTGAATTCAATAATTTTCTGGAATCAAGGGTTTATGATGATCAGGAATCCATTCCTGATTGTTGGAAAAACTCATCTGGTTCACTAATGTCCTTTAGGGAAGGAAACGGCTGTTCTTATCTGGTCTGGCCTGCATGTCACTCCAGATCCAAGGCAACACTGTTGACTCTTCAATGCCGTCTGGCATGGCCAGGAAATGCTGGTTATCCAGCGAAGTCCCCATCCTGTGAATGAGTAACGAATACTCGTGGGTTCTGCAGTAATAATGGATGGTGTCAAGTTGCATCGAGACTGAGTTAACTAAGTGACTGCTAATGTTGTGAAAAATAAATTACATAAGTGTATATCAGGTGGGTTGGAGAGTATGTTGTGAATCAAACTAGAGAGCAGATTATTTCGGATTTGGTGTTGTGTGATACTGATTGAGGATGATCAGCCATGATCATATTGAATGGTGGGGCAGGCTCGAAGGGCAGGATGGCCTACCCCTGCACCTATTGTCTACTGTCTATTGTCTATTGTCTATTTTCTATTGTGTGGTCGGAAGCACGAATTACTAACCTTGCTCTGAAGCAGCTTTGGAGGAATAGTGACATTAATATGTTGTATTTTACACGGCATCTGCATTCAATGTGGAATGTTTGAACATTCTGGTCAAACACCATGGAAGCCCAGAGGTTAGAGTGTCAAGTTCGCTCCAGTGAATTGGGAAAATACAATGAAACATTCAGTAGGAGAACAATGGTTGTTAGACCCATATACTCTTACAGCACGGAGACAGGCCATTCGGCCCAAACTAGTCCATTCTGAACAAAATGTCCATTCACACTAACCCCATTTCCCCGCCATTTCCCTGTATCCTTCTAATCCTTTCCTACCTCTGTATTTGTCCAAATGTATTTTAAATTTTGTGAATATATCCGCCTCAACCACTTCTGCTGTCAGCTCATCCCATATGCATACCATCCTGTGTGTAAAAGAAATTGCCCCTCAGGTTCCCTTTTACTCTTTCCCCTCTGACCTGAAATTGATGCCCTCTGTCCGTGATTGCCCAATCCTGTGGAAAAAACGACTGAGTGCATTGACTCTATCCATGTCTCCCATGATCTTATACACTACTATCAGATCCCCCTCAGCCTCATACATTCTAAAGTAAAAACTCCTCGCTTGTTCAACCTCTCACTATAACTCAGACCATTGAATCTTGGCAACATCCTTGTAAATTTTTTCTGCACTTTTTCCAGTTTAATAACATCCTTCCTCGAGCAAAGTGAACAAAACTGAACATGACGCTACAAGTATGGACTCACCAACATCTTGCATAATTGCAACATAACTCCCTAATTTCGATACTCAGTGCTCTAACTGATGAAGGCCAGTGAGTCAAAAGCCTTTTTCAGTGCCTTGTCTACTGGGACTCCACTTACAGAAAACCGTGCACCTGAATTCCAAGGTAACTCTGTTCCCCTGCACTCCTTAAGGCCCTGCCATTCACCATGAAACTCCTGCCTTGATTTGACTTTCTAAAATGCAAGAACTTACACTTATCTGATTTAAATTCCATTTGACATTTCTCGGCCCACTTCCCCACCTGATCAAGGTACTGCTGTAATTTCTGAAATTTCTGATAACCTTCCTCACTGTCCACGATACCACCTATTTTAGTGTCACCTTGAAACTTACGAATCATGCCTGTACATTCTCATCTAAATCATAGATATGTGTAATATATGAATATATGGTCCCAGTACCGACCCCCTAAGGCATTCCACTCATCACAGGCCTCCAGTCCGACCAGCATCCTTTCACGATTACCCTGTTCTTCCTATCATCAAGCTAATTTTGGACCTAATTTGCCAGCTCCCCCTCAATTCCATGTGATCTAACCTTCCAGAGCAGCGTACCATGTGGAATCTTATTGAAGGCCTTAGTGAGGTCTATATATACAACCATGCCCTTGCCAAAGTTACTGGTCACTTCATCAAAGCAGTCTAACAAATTTGTGAGCCATAATCCCCCATTCACAAGGGCCTCTCTTTCCAAATGCATGCAAATCTTCTCCCTCAGAATCTAGTCTAGTAACTTAGCTGCCACAGATTTTAGGTTTATTGGTCGATAGTTCCCCGGTTTTTATTTGTAGCCCTTCGTGAATAACGGCACAGCATTCACTACCCTCCAGTCCTCCAGGACCTCACCCATTGGCTACCGATGATGCAAATGTACCAACCAGGGCCCCTGCTATTTCTTTCCTGTCCTCCTGCAGTGTTCCTGAATATATATGGTCAGGACCAGGAGATTTAGAAAAATACGACAAAGTCTGAAAAATACGTCTATTTATTTCAGGTAAAACACCCACGAGTGAGAAAGTGAGTTAACAACGATTAGCATAATAAATGAAAGATTATATTAATCACAGGAAGTGACTTCAGAAGAATTCTACACATTGTGGAATCCTGAGAATTCTCAGAAATTTATGATCCAGAAAAAGAAGGCCATGAAATGGGGAAGGAAATCAAAAAGCGAACATGCAAACAAACAGGAACTCAAAGACTGCATAAATCTATGTTCTATATTTAAAAAAAAAAGAGAAAAGCATAGTCAAATGTGGAAATCTGCAATCAGGAGAGACGAGCTTATTATGGATAACAGGGAAATGGCCAAGTAAATAACCAGTTACTTTGCATTTGTCTTCATGGAGGAAGATCCAGAAAATCACCCAGAAATACGACGTCATCATATAGGACTTGTGGATCGAAAGACATAAACTCAATTTATATCAGTAACAAGGCTCTACTTAACATACAGCTGGATTGAGCATTGCTAACATTGACAAACCAGATGTACCTCATACCACAATCTTCAGAAATAAACCACTAATAGAAGTATTTGTTGCACTGTCGATGACTGTGTTTATTACGAAGTGCATTCTGCATAGTCTGGATCCAAGCACTAGTGATGAATGGTAGTGATCCAAGCATCTACAAGGGGAAGAAGAGATAGTGTGGAGAACTGCAGACCAATTAACTTGACATTTGTGGGGAAACTGTTGGACACTATCATATAGGATGTGATATTCGTTATTTAGAAATTAACAGCAACATTGGAGAGAATCAGTATGTATTTCTGAAAGGGAAATCATACTTGACAAGCTTTGGAATAGTTTGAAGTTGATTCTTACAGCATAGGTCATGGGGAACCATTACAATTGGCATATTTTAGATTATCAGAAGGCTTTCTATAAGAACGCACACAATGAGTTCGTAAATGCAATTAATGTGAAGGGTACTTGGAGGAATATATGCAAATGGTAAGTTAAAGTTTGGATTGCCTTCCTTTAAGGGAGTCAGATTATAGATGGAAAGACATGTTGAAGCAGTTTAACAGCGTGTTGGTGAGTACTGTACCTGTAATATTGAGTTCCGTTTTGGTCACCAAATCTGAGAAAGAATATACTGAGGAGAGGGTGGAGTGGATAGGTGGAAAAGAAGATAGACCACCTATCCAATCCACCCTTACCTCCTCATCACCTTCATCCCCTCCCCCACTCACCCATTGTACTCTATGCTACTTTCTCCCCAGCCCACCCTCCTCTAGCTTATTTCTCCACGCTTCAGGCTCACTGCCTTTATTCCTGATGAAGGGCTTTTGCCCGAAACGTCGATTTAGAAGCTACTTGGGTGCTGCCTGAATTGCTGTGCTCTTCCAGCACCACTAATCCAGAATCTGGTTTCCAGCATCTGCAGCCATTGTTTTTACCTCATGGAAACCTGCTGCCAGGGCAAGATTAGGCAGAATTCCCAGATATTCTACAAATGTGTCCAGCGGAACAGAATGACCAGGGGAACAGGTAGGACTCATTAGTGACTTGCCAAATTGCATCCAAATGAAGTTTAGTGGTAGGAGACACAAGGTGGTGGTTGACTCCTTGTGTGACTGGAGGCCAGTGTCCAATGGTATACTACAGGGATCAGTGCTGTGTCCCTTATTATTTGTGATTCGGAGGTGCTGGTGTTGGACTGGGTGGACAATGCTAAAAGTCGCATAACACCATATTATAGTCCACCAGGTTTATTCGGCGGCACTACCTTTCAAAGTTCTGCTTCTTCATCAAAGCGCACAATCACCTGATGAAGAAGGAGCGCTTCGAAAGTTATTGCCTCCGAACAAACCTGTTGGACTCTAACCTGATGTTGTGTGATTTTCAACTTTAATCTTTGTGGTAATCATAAAAGATGTCGCTGTGAATATGGACGAGGGGTGGGGAGTGTGATAAGTAAGTTTGTGTTCGATACGCAATTTGCCCGGTTGGTTGGCAGTGAGGAGGAAGGCCTTAAGATACGGGAAGATATTGATGGTATGGTCAGCTGGGAAGATCAATGGCAGATGGAATGTAAACCTGATAAATATGAGGTGATACACTTTGGAAGAAGGAACCAGACGGGGGAGGACTCAATGAATGGTAGCACACTAGGAAGGTCAGAGGGTGCTTCTCCACACATCCCTGAATGTGATGTACATGTTAATACACAGTTTGGGAAAGCATAAGCGACCGTAAACATAACCTTGATTCATTGAGGCACAGATTATAAGAGCTATGCAGAACTTCGGTGACGCCAAGGTGGAATACTGTGTGTAGTTCTGGGAATCACAATACAGGAAGGATGTGACTGCACTGGAGGGGGTGCAAAGGAGATTCACCAGGATAGTCCCTGGGATGGAGCACATCAGCTATGGAGAGAGGCTGGATGAGCTCGGGTTGTTTAGTTTGGAGGAGAGGAGACTGAGAGGGACGTGATTCTGAAGGATAGGATTACGAGGAGCATGGACAGTGTGGATGGACAGCAGCTGTTCCTTTTAGTCAAAGAGCCACACTTTTAAAGTGAAGGGTTTGCGGTTTAGTGAGGATTTGAAGATTGCTTTTCACCCAGAGTGTGTTGGGGCCTGAAATGCTTTTCTTGAGAGGCGAGTTGTCATGGTAACCTCAAAACCATTAGTAAATACATGGTAGTGCACTTGAAATGCCTTAAGATTCACGGCAACGGGTATTGTGTCGGAATGTGGGACTAATGTAGACCGTGCTGTATTTCTGATAGTACAGAGTCTTTGCTTCAGTGATTGTATGGCTGTGGAAGGCCAATCACTGAGTACCTTAAAATAGGAATTGGTAGGATTCTGAAGAATATCTTAACAAAGTTTTTCCGCAAAACTTGTAATATTTTCTGAAAATATGTCAATGGCAAAATTAGGGGAAAAAATGTGCAGCTTTCCTACAGTTTGATACCAGATAATTGAGGACAGGGAAATAGCAGAACCAAGGAGCAAATACTTCAGTTATGCCTTCACAGAAGAAAGCAAAACACAAAAGAAAACTTCCTAGCAATATGAGGGAACTTTAGTCTGGTGAGAAAAAGGGAAAAGAATTAAATTATCAACTAAACAGTTTAGAGAAAGTATCGGACTGAAATTAATGGGCATAGACAAACTCAACAGAGATTCATGAAATAGGAATCATATTTGAGAAAGTGGCTTTTAGCAAAATTATGTCGAAGCTATCAATGCAATACGATTGGAATTTCAGAAAGACTTTTGATAAAGCCCCAAGCCTACTGTGCAAATTTGAATCCTGTGGGACTGGGGCTAATACATGGACATGGTTCTCGAAGGACAGAGCTGGCAGGAAACAGTGAGTAGGAGTAAAACAACGTTTTTATTATGGAAGGCTAGGAGCATACAGGAAGGATCGTGGCTTGGGCGCCAGCTATTGCCAATACACATCATATATTTGGTTGAGTGTCTCAAATGCAATATTCCCAAGTTCGCTGACAACACTAAACAATGTCAGCTTGTGAGTGGGTGAGGAGGATGTAAAAAAGCTCCAAGGTGACTGAGAAAAGTGAAAGGACTGGGCATATACGAGGCAGATGGAGAGCAATGGGAGAGATGAGATGTTGTGTATTTTGGTGGGAACAAGAGAATGGCAGCCTATCATTTGAAAAGGGAGTAGTTGAAAAATGTTGCACTATAAAGGAACTTAAGCTGCATTTTTATTTATTTCTGTGCAGCCCTCAGAGTCCATGTCAGGCAGTGAGTTCTGTATCCATGAGTCAATATTGATGATGGCATTGGCACGCTGACCAGTGTTTATAGACCCAGCAAGTGGGGAGCTGTAACATTGAAAGGAAACTGGATATCCCTGTACACCAGTCACTGAGAGCAATATTTCAGGAGCAGCAAGTAGGGAGGAAGATAAATGCTGTATTCAACTTCAATTCAGGGGGATTTGAGGACAGGAGTAAGAGTATCTTACTTCAGCTGTTCAGGGCCTTGGTGAGACACCATCTCGAACATTGTGCAGCATTGTGTGCAGTTTTGGTCTCTGTTCCTAATAGAGGACATACCTGACATTGAGAGAGAGCAGTAAAGGATGACCAGACTGATCTCTGGGATGACAGACTTGTTATGGGATCTGAGTTTGGAGGGACTAGACTTGTGTTCCATGCGGTTTAGGAAAATGAGTGGAGATCTCAGTGAAATATATAACACTCTGATTGGGCGAGACAGATTGGAAGCAGGGTTGGTAATTCCCCAAGCTCGGATGTCTAAAGGAAGGGGCCACAATATCAGGTACAGACAGGCCGCTTTGCATTGAGGTTAGAATAAATGTCTGCTCTCTGAGACTGGCGAACCAGGGGTACTCTCTCCCAGATCAGGCTGTGGAAGTCATGGCGCTGAATATAAATAAGGATTTCTGGAAATTAAAGGGATAGGGATAGAGCAGGAGTACGTTGTGAAGATAGAAGATCAGCTATCAGTCCAGGTTGTTCTCCAATAACACGGTAGCTGTGTTTCTGAGCAACACTGCGTTGTCGAAAATCATGCAATATTAATAATGGTGTATATGGAAAAAAAGAGGGTAAGGGGCGATCCCAAAAAAATAAGTAAAAACCAAAGATTAAGTTTAGTCTAACACACACACACTAGTTCAGTCTAAATAAATCTTTAAATCACATGTTGTAATGGAACAGTGCCATAAATGTAACACTTTCACACTACAGTCACTCACTGGAGCACTGTACCTTTCACCAGAAAGCACATGGGGGCTGAATAACCACGTGATGCCGATGAGGAATTCCAGGTCTCCTCAAGATTCTCTCCACAGTTTGAAATAAAGTTCTTTCGAAATGTAGTCTACACTTTCCAGTTTCAGCCTCAGTTTCAAGGCTTCCTGAGCGCATTGCATTCCTGTTTTAGCTGACCACATTGTTTGTACATTTTGCAGAGAGAGGATCCTGAGGCAGGGTTTTGCTGTTCAGCTGGTTCCCGGCAAGGAATCGCGCCACAGTGAACGGGAATTCACTTTATAGAAAAAAGATTCACGAATCACATTGCAGCCAAATTGTATTTAATCAGCACGTGTTATCGGAGACCTGCCTGTATATTGAATGGAGGAGCAAAACTGATAGGCTGAAGGCATACAGCAGTTCTCATTTGATATTTCACAATGTTTAAACATATTAAGGGATATGACTATTGTATGGGGAAAACTGCACTGAGGAGATGTTTGGCCATTAACTACACAGGGAAAGCTCAATGTGTTGTATGACCTGCTCCTGTCACAATGTTTCTGTGCAGTGTGTGGGAAAGCTCTGCAAATATTGTCACAAGCTCTCGACTGTTAGGAAATAGGTCTCTGCAGAGTCGACAGAATTGTGTTTCCCATTCCCTTTTCTACTAATGAGGCTGGGGCCTGGTGTTCGGTACGGGTTTATCATTAAAGATTTCAGTGCAGTTTGATATAATTGAGTGTCTTGCTTGGCCCATTCACAGCTTATTGAAGAGTTTATCACATGTCTGTGTGTCTGGAGTCACTTTTAGGCCAGACCAGGAAAGCACGGGCGATTCACTTCCTGAAATACATTGGGGAAAGAAATCGAAGTTTACAACTGATATTGAACACAAGATCACTATTACCGACACCAGATTTTAGATCTTATTAATTTCTTATTAATTGTTTTTAATTTGCACCAGCTGCCAGAGCATTAGCCTGGTCTGGGTTAGTAATCCAGTGGCATTTCCACAACGCCACCATCTCCACATGTGGACCTATCGGAAACCACACTGAGCAGATTATTTCTGTGCTGCTTGACAGCTCTGTCAAATTTGAGCTCCCACCAATTTAACTGTCGTGATGGGACTGAAGGACTAGTAAAGAGTCAGCTTGCAGTAATCCTCCTCTTAGCGGATGGGATATAGTTGAGCAACTTTCCACATGGACAGGGAGATGTCAGAGTTGGAGCTGGGATGAAACAGCTTCCCCAGGGGCAAGGCTTGTTGTGTAGCACGTGGTGTCAGGGCCCACTGCATTAGTCATATCTACAGTGTCCAGCTGTTTTTTTTTCATGTCACATGCAGTGAATTGAATTGGTTGAAGACTGCCATCTGTGATTCTGTGGGCATCATGGTGAGGGTGAGGTGGATAATCGACTCAACACTTCTGGCTAAGGATGGTTCAGATCCTGCATCTTTTACACTGTCGTACAGGGCTGTTCCATTATTTAGGGTGAGGATATTTGTGGAGTCCTCTCTTCCAGTAAGTAGTTTAATGGTCCATTGACTTTTATGTATGGAATTGAGAGGACGACAGAGCTCAGATCTGATTTGTTAGTCTTGGGATCATCTCTTTCTGTATCAGATGTTAGTCCTGCTGTTTGTAGTGTAACCAGTCAAGTGCGGTAGCTTTAATGGATTGTAATCAGGTTTAGGTGCACGTGATTCCGACCCGACCATGTTCACCCACACTTGTCACTGACCCATGGATCGGCTTGATGGTAATGGTAGATGGATGGACTATACTGGGGGAAAAGTTACAGATTGTCATTGAAATCTACAGCATCAGATGATAACCCAGTTTTAGCTGCAATATCTACAATTCAATACTACTGACTGGCCCCAGTTCATACCGAGACCCATTCACCCATCAGCCCTGTACTCAGTGACCTACTCTGGTTTCTGATGCGGAAATACTTCCACTTTCATGTTCTCATTCTGCTGAAAGTCTTTACTTGGTGTCACGCTTCCAATTTGTTACATAAACTATATCCATTTAAGGTACTAATCTCAATCTTTTCCTTGCAGTAATGCCATCTTCTGTATTTGAAGTGAATATGTTTCCTTCTGTTTTTCTCCCTGACCATGAATCAGAGCTCTGCAGTGTCAGTGATGTCAGCCTTATGCAGTTTCAGAGTCAAGGAACTTGTCACCATGCGTTACTGTTCAGTTCCCAGTGTATGGCACTCCATGTTCGACAGGATGTTTGGTCATCTTTGACAATATGTCGTTGGAAATTGTTCAACAAATAGAAATTGCTGAAGAAATTGCTAAATGTGTTGCAGAATTTTCTGGAGTGAATTCAGAGTTAAATTTTCAGGTCCAGTGAACCTTCCACAAAGGTTTTTGCATTTTTATTTCCAGTATCCATAGTTATTTGTTTAATTGAAGATTTTTTCTGTGCCTATTCATTTCTGGAGAAACTCAGCAGTTCTGTCAACATCTGCAGAGACAGAGAAACAGAGTTAGCGGTTCCAGTCCAGTGTGACAATTCATCGAAACTGAATACAATTGCAAAATGCTCTTTTAATCCCTTGCCAGAAGTGGAGGATGGGTGGCAGGGAAAAGAGGGTGTGGCAAAAGAAAAACGGCTTTTTAGCAGTGGTGAATGAGAAGATTCTGTAAAACGGGTCGAATTTAAGGTGTGAATGGAGGAAAGGGGTTGTCTCTATTGAATGCAAGATAAAGAAGACACAACCATACAAAGTCATACGGACGCCAGGAGGGAGAATCTTGACCATATGGTATAAGACCATAAAGACCATAAGACATAGGAGTGGAAGTAAGGCCATTCGCCCCATCGAGTCCAATCCGCCATTTAATCATGGCTGATGGGCATTTCAACTCCACTTACCCGCATTCTCCCCGTAGCCCTTAATTCCTTGTGACATCAAGCATTTATCAATCCCTGCCTTGAAGATATTTAGCCTCCCGGCCTCCACTGCACTCTGTGGCAATGAATTCCACAGGCCCACCACTCTCTGGCTGAAGAAATGTTTCTGCATTTCTGTTATGAATTGACCCCCTCTAATTCTAAGTTTGTGCCCAAGGGTCCTAGTCTCCTCACCTAACGGAAACAATTTCCTAGCGTTCACCCTTTCCAAGCCATGTATTACCTTGTAAGTTTATATTAGATCTCCCAGTAACCTTCTAAACTCTAATGAATATAATCCCAGGATCCTCAGCCATTCCTCATATGTTAGACCTACCATTCCAGGGATAATCCGTGTGAATCTCCGCTGGACTCGCTCCGCTGGACTGCCAGTATGTCCCTCCTGAGGTGGGGGGCCCAAAACTGGGCACAGTACTCTAAATGGGGCCTAACCAGAGCTTTATAAAGTCTCAGTAGCACAAGATTTATGATATAAATCTGGCCACAGATACATTTTCACTGCCGTAATCATCACACCCTTTAGATAAAGGAATTCAGGTGCTTGACTTCTTATTGACACTAGTAAGCGTTTCATGCTGCCTTAGTATTGTAACATGGAGAAAAACAAATCACAGTATGACGTTTGGACTGAGTGTTGGTTACCTGTCATTTTTAAAATTGTTTCAATTTTGCAGTGCTTATCTTTAAACACTTGTTCTTGAAGTTAGTATTAGATGGAGTGTAGGATGCTGAGGAGTGACATTATAGAAACTTATAAAATCTTGAGAGGTATGGATAGGGTGAATAGCCACGGTCTTTTCCACAGGATAGGGGAATCCAAACAGAGAGGGAATAGGTTTAAGATGAAAGAGGGTAGATTTAAAAGGGATGAAGGGTCAGCGTTCTTACACAGAGGGTGGCGTGGGTATGGAATGGGCTTCCAGAGGAAGAGTGGGAGATGCAAGGAGAGCTACAACATTTAAAACTCATTTGTACAAACACATGAATAGGAAACATTTAGAGGCCTTTGGGCCAAATGAAATCAAATGGGACGAGCTTAATTTGGAAATCTTGCTCAGCATGGACATTTAGAAAAGCTTCACACAGAGTCAATGTGGGTCTATGAAAGGGAAATGATATTTTGCCATGTCAAATCATACAAAGTATTTCTGGAGATGTCTGAAAATGTTACAAACGGACTTGATAAAGGGGATCTGGTGGATACCAGGCTTTCCAGAGATTTTCCACAAGGTATTACACATTAAAAGTTCTTGCACAGAACAGAAGCGAAGGATGTTGGATACAGTATTAACGTGGGATGATGATTGTTTAACACAGAAATCGGAGAGTCAGGATTAATGGATCTTTATGGTCAAGATTTATCTGCTGGAGTACCACAAATATCAGTCGGATGGCATCAGTTATTTGCAATTTATGCTGACAGCCTGAAGGAGGGAACTGAGTGCAATATACATCCAAGTTTATGGATGACACTGAGAATCAAAAGGCAGGCTGTTATTTAATGGAGAGGACTTCGAGAAAAGGAACAGTAAAGGCATTGGAGTCTTCCTGTGTATGAAACATAAAGTCAGCATGATGATGCAGCAAGTAACTTAGATGGTACATTTGGCAGTTTCCTGAGAAGGAAGGGTTGTGTTATTGAGAATCTCTAAAATGGTGAGGCGATTATTCATTGGGGTTTAAATGAATGAGGAGTGATACTGCTCAAACATACAAGACACAGAAGAGGTTGAAGAAGGTTGATGTTTCCATTCTTGTGCAAAGTGTCGAACTCGAGGGTATAGATACCGAATATGGAAAATCCTCCATGCTGATCAACACTTGGAGGAAGCACTGAGGGTAGCACGGACGCAAGATTTACTCTGGGTAGAGGATTTCAATGTCCACCTTCAAGAGTATCTCAGCTATAGCAATACTGATCGAGCTGACCCGGTCCTAAAGGATATAACTGCTAGACTGGTACTGCGGCAGATGGTGAAGGAACCAACAAGAGGAAAATACATATTGACCACAGACTTACTAATCTGCCAGTTGCAGAAGTATCTGTTCATGACAGTATCGGTAAGAGTGGCCACTACATAGTCATTGTGGAGACAAAGTCACACCTTCACATTGAGAATATCCTCCACCAATTTGGGTGGTACTATCACGGTGCTAAATAGGACAGACTTCGAACAGATCTAGCAGCTCAAGTCTGTGTGTCCTTAAGGTGCTGTGGTTCATCTATAGGAGCAGACTTGTACACCCACACAAGCTCATGGCCTGGCATATCCCCCTCACAACAATTACCATCAATCCAGAGGATCATCATTGGTTCAATGGAGTGTGCAGGAGGGTGGAGTAACACCAGGCAAAACTGCAAATGAGGTGTCAGCCTGTTGAAGCCACCAAACAGGACTAGTTGTGCGCCAAACAGCAGAAGCAGTAAGTGATAGACAGAACTAAGTGATCCCACAAGCAAAGGATCAGATCTCAGTTCTGCAGTCCTCCCACATCTAGTCGAGAAACGTTGGGGACAATTAAACAATTCACTGGAGGAAGAGATTCCATAAATAACCCCTTCCTCCATGATGGAAGAGCCCAGCCCTTCAGTGTATAAGATCAGGCTGATTCATTCGCAACAATCTTCAGTCAGAAATGCTGAGTGGATGATCCATCTCAGCCCCCTCCAGTGGTCCTCAGCAATTCAGTTACCAGTCATCAACCAATTCGATTCAGTCCACGCGATATCCAGAAACGATTGGAGATACTGGATACTCCAAAGAGTCCATGCTCTGACAACATTCTAGCAATAGTACTGAAAACTTGTGCTCCATAACTTATCACTCCCCAAGCCAAATTGTTTCAATACAGTTACAACAATGGCTATCCCCGATTATGTGGAAAATTACCCTAAGTATCTCCTGTTTATAAAAAGCAAATGTATTTCCAAGTCAGGATGGTGAATGGCTTGGAGGGGAACCTAAAGATGATGGTATTCCCACTCTGTCAGTTTACTCTCGATCATCAGTAAAGTGGTGGAAAGTCTCAGTGCTTTTAAGCAGCAGGTGCTCAGCAATACCCTGGTCAATGACGCCTAGTTAGGGCTCCACCAGGGCCACTCAGCTCCTGATCTCATTACTGTGGTTCAAACATGGACAAAAGAGCTGAATTGCAGAGGTGAGGTGAGAGCGACAGCCCTTTAAAACGAGGCTGCCTTCGACCAAGTGTGGCATTAAGGGGCATTAGCAAAACTACAATCATTGGGTATCAGGGGCAAACTCCCTGCTGGTTAGAATCATACCTGACACGTAGGAGGATGGTCATGGTTGATGAAGGTCAGTCAACTCAGTTCCAAGTCTGTAGGAGTCCCTCGAGAATTGGCTGAAAACTTCTTCAGGGCTGCTTCATCAATGACCTTCCCTCCATTTTAAGGTCAGCAATGGGGATGTTCACCAATGATTGTACAATGTTCTACAACATTTGTGGCTCCTCAGATACTGAAACAGTCCATGTTCAAATGCGACAAGATCTGAACAGTATCCAGGCTAACAAGTGGCAAGTATTATTCAGGCCACAAATGCCAGACCGTGACCATCACCAATAAAATACAATCTAACCTGCCCCTTGCCATTCAATGGTGTTACTATCACTGAATCTCCCAGGATCAAATTCCTGGTGGGTAATCATTGCTCAGAAACTCACTGGTCTCACCACATAAACACAGTAACTATAAGAGCAGGTCAGAAGCTCGGAATACTGCGGCGAGTAACTCACATCCTGACTTCCAAATGTCTGTCCATCATCTACAACGCATAAGCCAGAAGTGTGGTCGAAGACTCCCAATTTGCCTGGAAGAGTGCAGCCCCAACAACACTCACGAATCTTTATACCATCCAGAACAAAGCAGCCAGTTTGACTGTCCCTTCATCCACAATGCTTCATCATCAACGCTCAGCAGCAGCAGCAGTGGTTTCCTATCTCCATGCTGCAATGAAATGATTCAACGAAGATCCTCAGAGACCATCTTCCCAACTCACGACCATGTCTATCTAGAAGGACAAGGGCTGCGGATGTATGGGAATACCATCATCTTTAGTTTCCCCTCCAAGCCATTCACCATCCTGACTTGGAAATATATCACCGCTCCTTCACAGTCACTGGGTCAGAATCCTGGGATTCCCTCCCTAATGGCATTGGAGGTCAACCAAGCAGGTGGACTGCAGCGGTTCAAAAATGCAGCTCACCACCACCTTCTCAAGGGCAACTAGGGACGGGCAATAAATGCTGGCCCAGCCAGTGACACCCAGATTCATGAAATAAATAAATAGAAATTAAGAGAGGAAGGTTGCTGACGTGTCGCAGGGATCGGTGCTTGGGGACCAGCTGTTGACAATGCCCTTTAAACATTTGGTCGCTGGAATCAGATACACTATATCCCAGCCTGCTGACAGCACTAACGGATGTGGGATTGTGAGTGGGTGAGGAGGATGTAAAGAAAACACCAATATTGCAGGACAAAAAGCAGTTAAGAAAATAAATGGTGTGATGACCTTCATTTCAGGAGGATTTGAGTCCAGGAGAAAAGGTGTCTTACTGCAGCTGCATACGGTATTTGTGAGACATCATCTCAAACATTGTGCAGCATTATGTGCAGTTTTGATCTCCGTACCTAATAAAGGACAACCCTGACATTGATGGAGAGCAGTGAAGGATGACCAGACTGATCTCTGGGATGACAGGCTTGTTGTGGGAGCAGAGATTGGGGAGACTGGGCCTGTATTCCAAGGGGTTTAGGAAAATGAATGGGGATGTCAGTGAAATATACAAAAATCTGACAGGGTGAGACAGATTGGAAGCAGGGATGATAATTTCCCTGGTTGGGACGTCTAAAAACAGGGGCCACAGTATTAGGTACAGGCAGGTCACTCTGCATTGAGATGAGAATAAATGTCTGCACTCACAGACTGGTGAACCTGGGAATTCGCTCACACCTGGAAACCGAGACACTGATTATAAATAAGGATTTCGAGACAGTAAAGGGATGGTGGGAGAGCAGGAGTACGGTGTGGAAATGAAGGGCCAACCATCATTATATTGAATTGGTTAGCAAACTCGATGGACCAAACGTACTACTGCACCACCTATTTTACAGCTTCCCAAGGTTACTCACATTAACAGATATGTATATCGTGTGGGGTAAGTGCATTGAGGAGAGTTTTTTCCATGAACTAGAATGGGAAGGCTCACTGTGTTGTATGACCTACTCCTTTCCCACTGTTTCTGTGCAGTCTGTGGGAAAGCTCTGTCAATGTTGTCAAAAGCTCTCAGATATTAGGAAGGAGGTTTCTGCAGGGTCGACAGGACTGTGTTCCCATTCCCTTTTCCGACACTGATGCTGAGGCCAGGTGTTCTGTCCGGTTTCATCCTTTCAGACCTCGGAGTAGTTTGATACAAATGAGTACCTTGATTGGCCGTTTCAGAGACCATTGAAATGTTTATCACATGTCAGGGTCTTTGGAGTCAGTTTTAGGCCAGCCCAGGAAATCATGGGAGATTCACTTCCTAAAAGTACATTGGAGAAAGAAATTCTGTTTATAATCCATATTGGCTTCAAGGTCACTGTTACTGATCCCAGATTTTAGATCTCGATATTTTATTAATTGTCTTTAACTTCCACCCGCTGCCAGATCATTAGCCTGGTCTGGATTAGTAATCCGGTGACATTACCACAACAGCATCATCTCCACATGGGGACCTATCGGAAACCACACTGAGCAGGTTATTTCTGTGCTGCTTGACAGCTCTGTCAAAAAGAACTCACACCAATGTGACTGTCGTGTGGGACTGAGGGGGTGGTAATTGGTCAGATTGTAATTATTCCCGTCTTTGGGGACGTAACTAACCTTAGTAATTTTCGGCATTGCCAGGGAGATATCAGAGTTGGAGCTGGAATGAAACAGGGACACGGTTTGTTGTGCAGCACAAGTCTTCAGTTCTATTGCAGGAATGGGGTCAGGGTCCATTGCCTTTGTCGTATCTACTGTGTTCAGCTGTTCTCCATGGCACATGCAGCGAATCAAATTGGTTGAAGACTGGCATCTGTGATTTTGTGGGCATCATGATATGGGTGAGGTGAATCATCGACTCAACACTTCTGGCAGAAGATGGTGCCAGATAAAAGATAAAACATCCTTCTCTTTTACACTGATGTACAGGTCTGTTCCATTATTTAGTATGGCGATGTGTGTGGATCCCACTCCTCCAGTCATTTGTTTAATCGTCCATCACCATTTATAACTAACTGTGGCAGAACTGCAGTGCTTCGTTCAGATCTGTTGGCCAAGTCTGGTAGCTTTAATGAGTTAGCATCAGGTTAAAGTTCATGTGATTCTGACTCTGACATGTTCACCCACACTCGTCACTCAGCCTTATTTTCCATTACTATGGTGTTGATGGTAATGGCACACTGAGGTATTACCCTGGGAAAAAGTTACAGGTTGTGGTTGAATGCAGGTCTGCTTCTCCTGCTGCTGTGGTCTACAGCACTACATGAATACGCAGTTTCGAGCTGCAATATCTGCAATGCAATTCTGCTGTCTGTTCCCCAATTCTCACTGAGACCCATTCACCCATCAGCCCTGCACTCAGTGGCCTAACCTAGTTTCTGATGTGGAAATACTTCCATTTTCAAACTCTAATTCTGCTGAGGGTCTGTCTCCCCGGGTCTTGCTTCCAATCTGACCCATTCCGCAAAAGCATTTAACTGATCTTAATTCACCTGAATCTTTTTCCTTGAGAAATACCATCTTCTGTGTTTAAAGTGAATGTGTTTCCTCTGTTCCTTTCCCTGACTATGATTAAGAGCTCTGTAGTGTCAGTAATGCCAGCCTTATGTAGTTTCAGAGCCAATGAATTCTCTGGATTCCCAATCATCTTCACCACATTGCATGTTTTCTCTTTTGGTTTGATGCCTTATCACTCATGGCTGCCTTGTTCTCCCATGAGTATGTTTCATCTTCTTCGGGTTGCATTTCTGGTATTATCTTCCGAATTATCCCCAGAACCTCATCCCATTGCTGCTCCATGGTCTTTCCTGCTCAGCTCCCCTTCCAATTAACTCTGGCCATCTCCTCCCGCATGTCTTTGTAGTTACATTGCTTAATTATAACCACATTGCATCTTGAAGAGAGTATCAGATATAAACTGAAAGAAGGAGTTTTGAGAGATAGGACACGAAGAATAATTGGTGGATTTCTTAACTTGATACAAATGGAGAACGAGAGAGAGGATATAGATATGGAGATGTGGAAAATGAGAAAACTACATTATCGAAAGAAGTAGATGAACATTCCCCAATGTTTTGGCAATGCCTGTGTGCTGTGGTCCTTTGTGCGCGTGCAACAAAGTAATACGTTCAAATGCTGAGCCTGATGCCAGAATATTTATCTCCAATAATATGACAGACACTAACTTTGGAAAGAACCCAACAGGCCAATATATTGAAGTCCCGGTAAAAAGGGGATTAACTGAAATAAATTGGGACACTAGAATCAAGAATGTGGAGCACACATCCTGGTAAGAATGAGAGATTAGAGTTAGGAATGCCAGAAAAGGAGGGAACGTTGAGAGGATCAAATCATGTTTAATGTTTTATCAATTTTATACATCATATGTTTCTTTTTACGTTAACTGTGTCTCTGTTGTTCATTTACAATGTGTTGTGCACATATGAAAAATGCTACTTATCTGCACACGCACATTAATTAAACAGGGTATATAAAATCAATTTTCCAGCATTGAAACTGTCCTGTTGTTGTGTTACGTGGATACATGAACACCAACTGGCCACCAAAAGACATGACGCACTATCACTATGTTCCATACATACAGACAAAGAAAGGCACTACATTGACTGGGACAAAGCACACACACATACTAAGACACGCAAGTACCTTCTTGGAGGAATGGCATTCTAACCAGAAGTCCATCAATAAAAGCATCAATTTAGATCCTGTCTACATTGTATTGTTAAAATCACCGGAAATGACATCACCCATCTTAAGAAACCAAGACCTATAAATATGGAGGCAGGACATACCACCAGAGCTTCAGCGGAGTCTCTCACTGATGATGTCACCTAGTCATGGTGACGAAACTTCTGAAAACAAACCTTCAATCTCAGTGAGCTAACTTGCACACATATAAATTGTTATTTTTTGTTTATTAGTGGAATTTAGGAGTTCTCTGTCGCTCACGTTTTAACAGACTATGATGTGAGTGAGTTCTTCTGGGTGTGTGGTTTTAATTAACAGAGTGGTTCGACATTGATGTCATAACAGTTTGGGGCCTTGCCGTATGGGATTTGGAAAAACTTGAACAGATTTAGGGTACAAAAGGTCCCAGCAAATTCCAATTCATTGCGATTAGTGATTTTGATCTTCAAATAAAACCAGTGGGAAAATTCGTTTAATTATGTTACTTGTGGTTGGTTAAATGAAAAGTGAGGGAAATGGCTGTTCACATGTCTAAAGAGGTTCCCAAATTTTCCAAAGAAGTTAGAAGGACAGAAGGAGGACATTTTTTAGAATTAGCAAATAGGTTGGAATTGGGTTTAACCAGGGAGAAAAGGGAAGCTGAAATTTTAATGGAGTTGGTCAAGCACTTTGATGTATCTGCAGTAGAGTTAGTAAAACCTTAAATTGCAAATGTGGCAACTGGAGAAAGAAGATAAATAAAGGAAAGGAAACAGAGAGAAAAGAAAGAGAAAGAGAGGAAAAAGAAAGAACGAGAGGATTTGAAATTCAGAAGTTGGGAATTAGACAAGTAAGTTAAATTAACAGGATGGAGATAAAGGGAGAACGTAGGGATGTATAATACTATGCTAATAACTTGTCATATTTCGGTGAAAAAAATGTCAAAACCTTTTTTATTTCATTTGAAAACATGGCAAGGCAGATGACGTGTCCAATGAACTTGTGGGTAATGCTAGTTCAGACTAAGCTGGTGGGCACAGCTGGTGAGGTATGTGCAGCGCTGTCATATGTGGTGTCAAGAGATTATCAAGATGTCAAATTGGCTATTTTGGATGGTTATGAATTGGTACTAGAAGCATAAAGAGAGAAGTTCAGAAAAATAGAGACGGAACCATGTCAGACTTATATTGAGTTTGAAAGAATTAGCCACAGTCATTTTGACAGTTGGGTGCTGGCCTTAAAAATGGATAAGACCTGTGAGGCTTGAGGGAGATAAATTTGCTGGAGAAGTTAAAAGACTCACTTCCAGAGATAGTAAGAATTCATGTGAATGTACCGGAAGTTCAAGAAGTGAGAAGTGGAGCAGAAATGGCAGGTAAATATGCACTGGGGCATGAGATGATATTTAGCTTCTGGCAGGATTTTCACGTTTGAGGGATAGAAATTGGGAGAAGGGACGATCACACATTACAAAGCAAACAGTAGCGCACAATACTTTCCCACAGGTGAAGAAAGAAGCCCAAGGGGGTTGAAAGGTAGTGAAAGGCCTCAGGTGTTCTCACTATAAGGGAGTGGAACACATACAATGACAGTGCCGATGGTTTATGAAGGGCACTGGGAAAAGGTGGTTTCACTGCAGTAAGCTGGGACACACTGTGATGGGCGTTGAATGTAGGCACTTTGGGGAAAGATGTGGTAGAAGAGGCTAAGCCCAGTGGCATTAGTGAAATTGGTAAAGGAGACCCCAAGTAGAGCCGAGGAGCTGCAGGAGAGTGCACAGACGAGGCAAGGGCTGGGTATGGAGTCGGTACCTGATGTCTGAAAGAATTCGCCTCTGTGGATAAAGTTTACTCAGAAAGAACAGGGGGAGAAGGACAAAATGTTATAATTTTGTGAGATATGGGATCTGCTCTGCTCAGTCTCTAATAGATGAGAAGTGAGGCTCCGGAAAAGCACAACAGATCAGGCAGCATCCAGACAGCAGGACAATCGAATATCAGGCAGAAACCCACCGTCAGGAATGTGGTGGGGGGACAAGGGGGCTGAAAGATAAATACGAGGGTAGTAGTTGGGCTGGTGGAAGGGTCACTGGGAAGGCAATAAGAAGATATACGTGGGAGTGATAGTGATATGTCGGAAAGGAGCGTGGAGTCAATAGATGGGAAGGAAGATGGCCAGTTAGGGCAGTCCAAGAGGGCAGTGCGAGATTGAAAGGTTGGATCTGGGAGAGGTTGGTGGAGGGGAGATTTGGAATTTGGTGAAGTCAACGTTGATGCTGTACAGTTTGAGGGTTCCAGCTGTCCGACCACCAATAGGTGTCCTATCACCCTCCTCTCCGACCTATCACCATTACAGCTCACCTGCATGGACCAATCGCCTTCCAAGCTCCCTTCCACCCAGCTCCATCCCCACACTCCCATTTATTTCTCAACCTCCTTCCCCCTCCCTTGCCCCCCACTTTCCTAATGAAGTATTTATGCCTGAAAAGTCAACGCCCCTGCCCCTCGGATGCTGCCTGGTTGGCTATGCTTTCCTCGCCCCACACTTTTCAACTCTCATCTCCAGCATCTGCAGCCCTCACTTTCTCTCACCCTCTAATAGTAAGAGATGAAAGTATTTTCACTCTTTCTGGCATGTTAATCAAGAGAGTGTTAATTTGTAGAATGGGGACAGAAATTAAGCATTCCCTTGTGTAACATCAGGATGCAGTGCGAAATCAAGGTTGGGGCAGTAACAGTGACAGTGAATAACAGAGTGTCATTTCCAGGAATATAGTTTGGTCTTGGGAACGATTTCGCAGGAGGCGAGGTGGGATAGGCACCCCTTGTGGTGGAGAAGTCAACAGAAGACTAGGGAATTGAGATGTTAAAAGAAAAATAGCGAGGAATTTTTCCAGAGTGTGTAGTAACAAGATCCCACTATCATTAGATGAGATTACTTACAGTGTGGAAACAGGCCCTTCGGCCCAACAAGTCCACACCGCCCCGCCGAAGCGCAACCGACCCATACTCCTACATTTACCCCTTGCCTAACACTACGGGCAATTTATCGTGGACAATTTACCTGATCTGCACATCTTTGGACTGTGGGAGGAAACCGAATCACTCGGAGGAAACCCACGTAGACACGGGGAGAACGTGCAAATTCCACACAGTCAGTCAGTCAGTCAGTCAGTCGCCTGAGGCAGGAACGGAACCTGGGTCTCTGGCGCTGTGAAGCAGCAGTGCTAACCACTGTGCCACTGTGCCACAGTGCCGCCCCAAGTTTCACCGTCATAAGTTACAGCAGCAAGGAAAAACGAAAGAAAAAGACAAATGAGTGGATGCTTCGTGAACTGACTCCCTGTTTGATGTAACGGTGCAGAAAACACCTGAACAGGCAGACGATCAGGCAGAGGTGTTTAGTCCTCAAAGGCTAATGGACTTACAACACATATAGACACACACATACACATGCACACACAGAGAAAAGGAATCAGAATATATTGTCGAATGTTACTAACTTAAGGATAGAATCCTAAAATTAAAATGGAGAACCCAATAGGTCAGCGCAGAAGGGAAATGGGCCGAAGTGCACCACATTGTGTTACTTGTAGCATACAGTGTTATGGCTAGCACATAAACAAGCGGACACCTCGGTGTACAGAAGACTCAAGCTAAGGTACAGAAGCATTTCTAGTGGCCTGGAATGCACAAGGACGTGGGTTTTTTTGTACATGATATAAAAGCAAATGGTATGTAAGTAACAGGCAGTAATAAAACCAGCACCTTTCTCGCCAATTACTGCAGTCGAAGAACATTATACGTGGGTTATGTTTAATTGTGTAGCTCCCCTTCCTAAAATAGAAATGGAAAACTATATTTGCTGACAATAGTGAATATGTCTACCAGATTTCCAGAGGCAATTCCATTACAGAATGTTAAGATAAAAAAGGAGGTGGAGGGGTGAGTAGCTTTCTTTACTCGCTGTGGGTTAGGCAGTAAGATTCAGTCAGACCAAGGATCTCATTTTACTGCTCAGCTTTTTAAGGAAGTCATGGATAGGTTCAGCATGCAGCAGTTTAAATCATGTGCGTCGGATCCTGAATCCCAGGGAGCCTTGGAAAGTTAGCATCAGACACTGAGGACCATGTTAATAGCGTACTGTTATGACTACCCGAATGATTGGAATAAAGGTGTCCAATTTTATTGTTTTCCATTAGAGATACCCCAAATAAATTTACTCAGTTTACTTCCTCTGAGTTAATATTCATTTGTGAAGTGAGAGGTCCTTTGAAATTAATTAAATATAAATTGACAGGACCGAAGTCAGAAATCTCACACTTGGATTCTGTGTGTACGGTGAAGGAGAAAGTAGATGGTGATGTGAGTTTGCTAAATAGTATCTGAAGAGCACAGCATAGAGTGAAGCAGGTGGCAGGTAAAAACTCTGAAACTTTGAAGGTTTCCCGTGGGGATGACGTATTAGTATTGCCACCAGTGGTAAGAAATCCCTTCAAAGCCAAGTTTAGTGACTCCTTTCAAATTAAAAAATGTGGAGTCAGTTAAGCTATCTCGTAAAGATGCTGGAGATGACAAAAAACTTTATCGAGTATTTTATATGGATGAATAATGCAGTAGCCACATTTAAGACTCAGGAACAGAGCTGTGGCCAGATGAACAAATTGTGCAGTTTATCTGTATGATGTAGTGATCTTTAGCAAGTGATTGAAAGCTCACATGTTACAGTTAGAAGATCATGTTGAACGATTACAAGCAGCAAACTTGGTAATGACCTTAAAGAAAACAGAATTCGCGAAGGCAGAGGGGACGTTCTTGGGACATTACATTGGACATGGAAGTTTGACCCCATGGAACACAAAGACGAAGGGCTTTGAGGAATTTCCACGACCATCCTCGAAGAAAGAGGTGCTTCGATTTTTGGAATTGAGTGGATTCTATCAGAAGTTTGTCCCAAACTTCAGCAGCGTATTGGCACCACTGATGGATTTATTAAAGAAGAACACAGAATTGTGATGGACAGAACAATGCCAGGAGGCATTTGAGAATTTTAAAGCAGGATTAATCACCACACCAGTTTTAGCTACACCAAATATTCTGAAACCCTTTGAAAACTGTGTTTGATGCTCGGGGTATCGTGGTCGGAGATGTATTGCTTAAGAAAGAGGGTGATGGAATTGAATGTCTAGTTGTCTACTTGTCGAAAAAACTCAATATCCACCAGAAAAAAATACAAAATCCCCATTATTGAACAAGAATGATTAAGTTTCACACTGGCCTGACAATATTTTAATGTTATATGACAAACAAATTGTCGGAGATGGTTGTGGACAATGACAAATCTCTCGCATTTTTTGGAATAGTTAAAGAGCAGAACATGAGACTATTTCATTGGAATCTTATCACACCGACTTTAAACTTACAAAATGTACATGCTGCGGCTCCTACAATGTGATAGCAGATGTGTTATCGCTGATTTAAAGGAAAAAGTATCGATACGATTTACCTTATTCCAGTGTTATAATGGTGTGCGGAATTAATATGAATGATATAACTGAGATTAATACTTTTGCAATTCATAAAATTGGGATTACGAATTAGAGGAAAAGAAATGTAACCATCTTTTCATTCTGCTTGTTCATTTTATTTTCTGAAGCGGGAAGATGGTATGAAGCTAAAAACATGTAGGGTACATTAAAACAGAACGATTTTTAACGAATAGAAATTAATGCCACAGATGCCAGCTGACGGTCAAACTGTTCGACATGTCACCATTAGCTGAGAAATGGATACCTGAGTTTTGGTTGCTGTTTTGACAGCAATTCAAATGCAACCAAAGAGTTTAAATAACGCTCAAGATACCAGAAGCCAAAATAATTTGAATATTACTGTTTGGACACCTGGTAAGCAACCAAATTATGGGAATTATTATATCATGGGGAGTATACATACCCAGCAATTTGAACACTGGAGGGAGAGCCACTGCCATCCAACAGCAGGTTAGCTGCTGTAGAGCAGGAGTGCTAACTGGCCATCTCAAACACTCTCTGTCAAAGACACATGTTCATCTAAACCTACATGCAGTAAAAAAAATACCCAGGGAGATCAGCAGCTGGAAGAATGAGTACAGCAGGGAAGATAGAGATGGTGTGCTCTTGAGATTGTAATGTTTAATATGTGGATTGTTGGAACAGCATATTTTTACAGAGTTGGGGTCAGATAGTAACTAGCTAAGAAAAGAGGGGCTTGTATTTGTGAATAGTTGTTGTTTAGTGTTCACTATTAAAGTTAAGAAACTAACTTGATGATTTTATTTTAAACAGTGGAATATAGGAGCTCTGTGTGGCTCATATATTTTTTTTAGCAACAGGGAGAGTCCTTGCACGTGTTCACAGTCACAGTCACAGTCACAAAATGATCCAGTCTCCAAAGGGAAGGAAACGCTCGACTGGCCAGTCACAACTCCAGGGTGTTGGTGTACACCGCGTGCTCCTTCTCCAAGGACACCCAGGCTCGCTCATATTTTAAGAGATTACGAGGGGTGAGGCGAGCTTTTCTGGGTGTTTGGTTTTAATTAACAGAGGGGTTCGACTCCACCTTGTAAATGTCCATCCACGTTAGCCCCATTTCCCTGCAGATGGCCCATATCCTTCCAGCCCTTTCCTATCAACATATTTTCCAAATGCATTGAAATGTTTTTAATGTACACCCCCCCACCCCCCGCCCCACCACCAACCACATCTGCTGGCAACTCATCCATGTACCAGCCCTCTGTGTAAAGAAATGGCCGCTCAGGTTCCCTTTTATTCATTCCCCTCTAACCTTAAACTGATCCCCTCTAATCCTCGATTCTGTACACCTTGGAAAAAGACTGAGAGCATTAACCCTATCCATACCCACATGATTTTAGACAGCTCTATAAGGACTCATCATTCTCCGACACTCTAAAGAAAAGGTCCGAGCTTGTCCAACCTCTCCCTATAACTCAGACCATTTGGTCCTGGCAACGTCTTTGTAAATTTCTTCTGCACTCTTTCTAATTTAATAACATCCTCCCGATAACAAGGTTACAAAAAGTGAATACAATACTCCAAGTGCGGGCTTACCGAAGTCCTGTGTAACTGCAACATAAATTCCCAACTTCTATACTCAATGTCCTGCCTAATGAAGGCCAATGTGCCAAAAGCCTTCTTCACTGCCCTGTCAAACTGTGACTCTACTCTTAGAGAACTGTGCCTGTGAAAACCAAGGTATCTCTGCCCCTGCACCTCTTAAGACCCTCCCCTTTACCGTGAAACTCCTACCTTGATTTGAGTTTCCAAAATGCAAGAGCTCACACATCTATATTAAATTCCATTTGCCATTTCACGGCCCACTTCCCCACCTGATTAAGGTCTTGCTGCAATTTCTGATAAACTTCCTCACTGATCATGCCACCACGGTGGCACAGTGGTTAGCACTGCTGCCTCACAGCGCCGGAGACCCGGGTTCAATTCCCGCCTCAGACGACTGACTGTGTGGAGTTTGCACGTTCTCCCCGTGTCTGCGTGGGTTTCCTCCGGGTGCTCCGGTTTCCTCCCACAGTCCAAAGATGTGCAGGTTAGGTGAATTGGCCATGCTAAATTGCCTGTAGTGTTAGGTAAGGGGTAAATGTAGGGGTATGGGTGGGTTGCGCTTCGGCGGGGCGGTGTGGACTTGTTGGGCCGAAGGGCCTGTTTCCACACTGTAAGTAATCTAATCTAATCACTTATTTTAGTGTCATCTGCAAACTTACTAATCATGCCTTGCATATTCTCAACCAAATCATAGATAACAAACAGCAATGGACACAGCCTTCAGTCTGACCATCATCCTTCCACGAAACCCTCTGCTTCCGACCATCAACCCAACTGTGTATCCGATTGGCCAGTTCCCCCAGCATTCCACGTGATGTAATCTTCCAGAGCAGCCTGCCATGTGGAACCTTATCAAAGGCCTTACCGAAATCCATAGAGACTACGAGTACTGCTTTGTCCTCGTCAACCTTCCTGGTCACTTCATCAAAGAACTCTAACAAATTTGAGAAGCATGATCTCCCACTCTCAAGTCTATGCTGACCGCTCCGAATCAAACCCTGTGTAAGTAATGGGTGCAGTCAATGGTACGCTGTCCTTCATTGTAAGATGATCTGAGTACATAAGTAAAGCCATCTTCCGGCTGTTGTAGAGCCTTGCTGAGAGAGCATTTGGGGCACTCTCTACAGATTTGATCTCCTTTGCAAGGAATGATATCCTTCCCACAGATGCAGATGGCGGTATCATGAGGGTAGAGTGAAGAACCTGAGAGTTTAATCTGCAGAGCTGGGAAATACGAAGAAATGGTGATGCTGAAACATGAGGTGTAGCAGGTGTGTTTCCAAAAGACACATTGATAGGGTGAGAAATTCCATTCTTTACCCAGGATTGATTGGTGTGATTTATTGTCACGTGTACCTCAGTACAGGGAAACACTTTATTTATGAGCAGATGAGGCAGATCATAGTAAGCATGGCCAGACAGATCATAGGGTGGAAATAGGCTTGGACAGAGTAAGGCATACAGGTTATACTGCACAAGACAAGCAATCGACAAGATCAACATGAGCAAGATCAGCATTATGTGAATTTAGAGAGTCCATTTATCAGTATAACATGACTTTCCAAATAGTTTATATGCCTAACTTAACTCTCCCCATGTTATTGTGCAGTCGGCGTGTGAACTCTGTACTGAACGTCATGTTGTTCACAATCCCCAACAGCAGCCACAATACCCTCCATCTGAAACAGGTAGCCATTCCCACCAGCTTCCGCCCTACATAAAGAACACCAGGCTGGATTCTCAGAGATGGAAGGTGCCCTCTTGAGACTTCACACAAGATATATGGCTTCCCTCCTCAATACGAGAAAACCACGTTAAAGTCCCACGTGTTTATCATGAGCAACGGAGCCAGGAGGAACAACGTGGAGCAGTCTGTCTGCCCCACTTGTTCATCATATTGGAGCATCAATCTGGAGACAGTGAGGACTGCCGATGCTGGAGATTGTAGTAGAGAGTAGATTGCTGGAAAAGCACAGGTGGTCAGGCAGCTCCGAGGAGCAGGAGAATCCACGTTTTGGGCATAAGCCATTCATCAGGAATCAGCATCAATTACCTCATTCTGTCCCTTTGGAAGTGCGTTGGGGGGAATGGCCTCCTACTGTTCCTGTGTAAGTGACTGAAGGGGCTGAATTGCCTCCTCCTGTTCCTGTATAAGTGACTTTAGGGGCTGAATGGCCTCCTTCTGTTCCTGTGTAAGAGACTGAAGGAGCTGAATGGCCTCCTCCTGTTCCTGTGTAAGACACTCAAGGGTCTGAATGGCTTCTTCCTCTTCGGATTGGACATGACCAAGGGCCTGATTGGGTTACCACTGGTTCCTGTTTGACAGCTCAATGTACTGACAAGTGTGATGATGCTGCAGGCTTTGAGAGGTTATTTTGTCCTGGTTTCTTTTCAGAGAGAGATTGAATGATCGTTACCAAACTGGTTAGTTAAGACCACTGAGTAAACAGCTAGGGAGGTCTTGGGTTTATTTTAATGCAGCCTAAATGGGTGTGGCCAGCTCTCACATGTTACGATCTCTGGGTTTTGGTTTCTCAGTAGTATCAGAAACTGTTGGGGTCTCCACAGAGTTGGAAGCTTCAGTGACTATCTCCTGGCTGCTACTCTCTGAATTTTCTCTTGGTGCTGTTTTTAATTCCTGGATTAGAGAAATGTTTGCGACAATCTGTGTCTGAATTTCGCTTTCTGCCAGGGGCTGTGTTTATGGGATTTTCCTATATTGGAACAGTTCATTAGTCATAGTTCATAGATTTGTTATTCTGTTAACTTGTCTAATAGAATTACGTTTTTCTAATATCCTCTTTCTTTGCTTTCATTTTATCTTTCGAGTTTCAATAAATAGTATTTAGCTTCACACCGAGTAGTTTGACCTGTCACATTGCATCTGGGACAGACACTTCACATTTCCTTTAAAATAAAAAAAAGAGTCTAGGCTACCGCCTTCAAATATTATCGAGGGGCTCTGGTGTGGTCCATCACACTAGACTCCCTCTCTTCCAGAGTAATAGGCTGGAGGCACTGAATGGGCTGTTCCTGTTCTTCTCCGATCGTGTCAATGGGCTGAATGGCTTCCTCATATTCCTGTGAAACCAGAGTGAGGTGCTGAATGAACTCTTATTTTACTGTGGCAATGTGCAGTGTCAGGCAGTGCTGGTACATGAATGTTACGGACACTTTAACAGCACAAGTCTCAATGGAGCCTGGGTGTTGCTGCACATGGAGACTGGCTGGTTCAGGAGCTGACGGGGGTACAAAATGTTCTGAACATTGTGCAATCTTCAGCGTCCATCCCCACTTCTGATCTTATGGTGGGGAGGGTGGGGAGGGGAGCCATGGAAGAAGCAGCTGAAGCTGTTTGTGAAGGGGAAGCTACCCTGAGGATCTCCCACAGAGCTGACCCAGGACTGAGATGGTGAACATCTTCCTTTGTGCCATGTTTGACTCCAAACACTGGAGAGGTTACTCTGATTCCCATTAAGTTCAGTTTTGTTAAGGTCCTTGATGTCAACAGAAGTCAATCACTGCCTTGATATCAGGACCAGTCATTTTTACCTGAACCCTTGTCTCAACCTCTTTTGTTCATATCAATAAACCATGATATAGGAGCAGCAAGTGTTTTCATCAAACAGGTGGGATTGAATGTCAGGATTTCTCTTCTCAAGAGTGTTGGGGAGCTAGATGACTGAAAGTATTTGAAGAGGAGGTAGATGGATATTGATCTGTCAGAGACGTGAGGGCTATGAAGAATTGGGTATGAAAGAGGATTTGAGACAGAGAGCAGATCAGTCATGATCTTAGTGAAGGGCAAGGCAGGCTTGGGGCGTGAATGACCTGTTCTTGTGTCTGATGTTCTCACATTTTTTTCTTGGAAAGTTAGTGGGTTATATTTTCATGAATGTCTGTTATGGAATGTTGCAGTCAGGGAGACCAGACGAATTTGTGAGCCATCTCTGGGTGAGGTATATGGGCTGTATTCTCAGTGTATCTGGGTCTACAACATGACCAACAAATGGAGCACAAGTTGCAGAGAGGGGAAGCTCTGTAAAGAGAGATGAGGGGACACTTTCATACCCGTGCCTGGATTTTCCAATTGCATTTCCCAAATCACTTCAAAGCGTGTGTGACAGGCTTGAGAGGCTGAATGGTCTCCTCTGTTTCTGTGCAACAGATTGTAGGAGTAAGTGGCCTCCCACCTCTCCTATCTAGTAGGTATGCGGGGCTGGATGGAATACAGAAACATGGGACTGAGAAGCAGGAGTGGGACATTAGATACTTTGAGCCTTCTTCACCAGGCACTAAGATTGTGGACTCAGCCCCACTTTCCTGTCTGTATACTATTACCCGTGACTCACTTCCTGTCAAATATATAACTAATGCAGCTTTCAATCCATGTGAACATAGAGGCACGATAAACTTCCAGTGAAGAGAATTCCCACTTGAAAGGTCCTTTCAGAATGTTTCACCATCCCTCTTATAGAATCCGACAGTCATGCAGAATGGAAACAGACCCGTTAGTCCAATCTGTTCACTCTGATCAGATATCAAATCTGATCCAGTCCCATTTGCCAGCATTTGGCCAATATCCCTCCTCTTTCAGATACATTTTAAATGTGCGATTTTAGCCACCTTCACCACTTCCTCTGACAGCACTTTCTGTACACGCACCACTCTCTGTGTGAAACATTTACCTTCAGGTCCATACTAAATTATTTGCCCTCTCCCCTTCAACCTATTCCCTCTTGTTCTGGACTCCCCTCTCCTGAGTAGCAGAACATGTCTGTTCAGAATATCCATGCCTCTGATGATTCTATCAACCTCTATCAAGTCACCCTTCGACCTCTGAGACTCCAGGGGGAAACACCTCAACCTAATCCACCTCTCCCTAAAGCTCAAACCGAGTTGCATGCAGTATTCTTAAAGTGGCCTCACCAACTTACTGTTCAGATGTAACATGCAACCACACCTCCTATAATCAATGCTCTGACTGATTAAGATAAATGTGCCAGATTTGTTCTGCACCACTCTGTCTACCTGCGACTCCACTTTCAAGGAACTATGTGCCTACAGCCCTATGTCCCTTTGATTAACAACACGCCCCAGGACCTTACAATTAAGTGTATAATTTCTGCCCTGATTTGCCTTCCCATAATGCAATACTTCGTATTTATCTAAATTTATCTGTATCGTCACTCCTTGTCCCTTTGTCCCATCTTATTGTGGTCTTGTTGTACTCTGAGACAATCTACTACACCACCTTTCTGATGTAATCTGTAACCTAACTAACTATGGCCCCTATATTCACATCTAAATCCTTTACATAAATGATGAAATGCAGTGAAGTCAGTACTGATTCTTACAGCACACTGCTGCTCACAAACCTCCAGTCTGAAAAATACCCCTCTTCCTTCGAGCCAGTTGTGACGAGCTTCCTCTGTATCTCGTGTGACCGAACCTTACTCATCTGCCTACCAATCGGAATGTTGTGAACACCTTACTGAGGTCCATGTAGACAATGTCTACCAAACTGCCTTCATCAATCTTCTTTGTCACCTCTTCATAAAACTCAATCAAATTAATGAGACATGATTTCCCATGCAGAAAGCCACGTTGACTACCCCGATCAGCCCTTGCCTTCCCAAATGCATGAGCTGAAAAATGTGTTGCTGGAAAAACACAGCAGGTCAGGCAGCATCCAAGGAGCAGGAGAATCGACATTTCGGGCATAAGCATGTATGTAAATCCTGTCCCTCAGAATCCCCTCCAACAACTTACCCACCACTGACATCAGGCTCACCGGTCTATAGTTCCCCGGCTTTTTGGGTCACTGTTTCCTTTTCTCGTCCCACTCCTCCACTGCTCACAACACATGTCAAATGTAACCAGGTTTGTGACATGTCCGATGATATCGGTCTCAGACCGGGTCAGTGTCATTTTAACAACAAAGTAAGGCTAGTTTCTTTAATCTGCTAAAATAGCACGTTTATGATCCAGAGCAATATTACTCAAACTATGGTGGAAAGATGAATGGCAAACTGTTTGGATATTGCAAATACAGAATCGACATTTCCCTTTCTAAACACACACACACACACACACAATCTCTGCAATTTCAAGTTGAACGCATTTTGTCCATATATTATTGTAACTCATGACATAAGGAAAAATTGAGGGATTGTTCAAAATGTTATTCTGCTTCTGAAGATATTCTACTCACACAAGCTGCTAGCAATGGGATTTTATCCTGGAACAGTTCGATTTGGCTGAATTCCCTTTGCATTAGGCAGTGAAGAGATTCCAATGAATTCTGGCCAGGGATCGCCCAAGGGTATCACAGTGTCTCAGTGGTTAGCACCGCTACCTCACAGCACCAGGGACTTGCGTTCAATTCCAGACTCGGGTTGCATATTCTGCCCTTCTAATGGTTGCTCCAGTTTCCTTCCACAGTCCAAAGTTGTGCTGGTTAGATGGATTGGTCATGATAATTTGTCCGAAGTGTTCAGGGGTTTCTAGGTTAGATGCATCGGTCGGGATAAATGTAAGGGAGTGAGCCTGGGAAGGTTGGTATGGACCTTTTGGGCCGAAGGGCCTGTTTGCACATTGTAGGGATTCTATAAAAATAGGAATGGTAACGATGACTGCAGTTTTTTGTTTTAGCTCCCACACATTGCTGTGATGAGGAACAATGAAGGAGAGAGAGTAATCGGCCGTTCCTTCTCAGGCTGATTACATTTTCTCTCTCTCTGAGCTGAATCACACAGTAATGTCATCCTCTCCCAAACTTGACCATGTGAGGTCTCCTTGTGCATTGTCCAAACTGTGTCTCCATCACATTCCCTGTTCCATGTAGGTGCATCATTGCTGCTGTCATACACAGAGCCATACCCTGAGCAGAAAATGGCCTTGGTCTATGTCAAGATATGTTTATATGTCGCTGCGTCATTAAAAAATAAAATGTTTAATGTATTCAGAATACCTGTGTTAAAATGAATGCATTTTGCAACAAATACAGAAATTGCTGGAAAACCTCGGCAGGTCTGTCAGCATCCAGATGCCTTTTACATGCTGTATTTGTACCAGCCTCCACCACTTCCTCTGGCAGCTCATTCCACATGCACATGTCAAAACCTTTTTCCTCTCAATTTCCACCAATGCCCTCTAGTTTTGGACGCCCCTAACCTGGGGAAAAACCCTGACTACTCACCCTATCCATGACCATATTGATTTTATAAACATTTACTGCTGCGAAATGTGACACCAATCAACACGAATGTCTGTGCTTCAAATCATCCTGGGCCTAAATTCTGAAATGCAATACTGACACCTCTTCCTTCTCCATCAGGTCACAATTCTAATTCCATTTTAATCAGTTTGTTCAGGTGTGTTATGAAACACTTCTGTGGGATTTGCACCCAGACCTTTGTGCCCGCAGGTAGGGACACTAGCACCACTCGGCAATACCCATAAAGCTGTAACATTATTCTCCTGTGTGTTTGTTCATCAGCCTGTTCTGACATGCTGGGACATACATCTACAACAGGCAGGACTTGAATCCAGAACTTCTAGTCTAGAGCTTGGAACACCACCACGCACATTCAGGAATCAAATCCAGACCTCTGGTTCAGAGGCAGGGACATTACCCACGACACTACCATATCCAGATTTTGGGTCATATTTTAGTGCCCACATTCAGCTCGGTGGGGATTTATTATAATCAGGTTACCATTACTGAATTACAGAAAACACTTTGTATTGTTAAACAAAGGCAAAATATTTTTCTCAACTCTAGGATGTTGAGGATATGTGATTCGTGGTGCTGGAAGAGCACAGCAGATCAGGCAGCATCCGAAGAGCAGTAAAATTGACGTTTCAGGCAAAAGCCCTTCCTGATGAAGGGTTTTTGCCCGAAACATCGATTTTACTGCCTCTCGGATGCTGCCTGAAATGCTGTGCTCTTCCAGCACCACGAATCCAGAATCTTGTTACCAGCATCTACAGTAATTGTTTTTACCTTGTTGAGTGTACGTGCTGTATCATCGAAGTTAAGTATGAACAGCTTTAATTGCTATTATCTGTCGTCTGCAATATTAGGGAAAGAAATCCTGCAGACACACTCTGCACAATGAAGGGTCTCGAATAGATTTTCATTACGGAACACCAGAGACGGAAAAAGGCCATAATTTCTGGCCCCAAAAAACCGATCAGTATTACCCAACTCTCACGTGTGACTGCCCTCTTCCTAAAACCATGAAATGATACCAGGCGCTGATTACTGTCCAGCCTCTCCTCCCCACTGACTGTGTCTGCAATCTGTCCCTCCTCCCCCTCACCAAACAAGGCAAACCAAGCTCAGGGTCTTTGTGAAAATCAAGGCCGGAGTGTGCAGGTATCCTGGAGAGGGGGAGGGAATTTAAAATTAAACGGTGAAGGTGAGGTGGCAATAATATCACTCACTGGGCTGAGGAGTGGCTGATGGAGTTTAGTTTGGATTAATGCGAGGTATTGCATTTGGTAAATCAAACAAGAGCAGGACCTATACAATTAAAAGGTGGGCCTTTGTCAGTGTTGTAGAACACAGACCTAGACCGTCAGCGTCCCCATTGGGTGAGGGGGGGTGGGTAAAAACCCTATCAAGTGTCGTTGGCACTTTGGATTTTGTTTCGTTCTTTTTGATGTTTTTAGCTTTGGAAAGTTTTGAGAGCTTGTTAGTTGCAGTAGTTTTAGTTTGTACAGATTTTAGGCACGATGAGTCTTTTGTCATTAATGCTCAGCGATGTGTAATTCGATATGAAATTCTCTAGAGTTCAAATGTTGCTGAGTGTGTTATGGATAATGATGTGCTTAAATGGTGTACCTGGAACATTAAGGGGGGGGCATCTGACAGTTAAGAGGAAAAATATACTTTCTCGTCTTAAAAAAGAGAGAATTGTCCTATTGCAGGAGATGCACCTTGATGACAAGGAACATTTGATGTTACAGCAGGGCGGGTTTGGTCGGGTTTATTTCTCGTCTTTTAATACTAAGAGTGGGGGAAAAGTCATAATGGATAGGAAGAATCTTCCATTTAAATTACTAGATTGTATTAACACCCATGGAAGGATCATAATCCTCAAAGTCTTGAACTACGGGAATTCATACAGTATTTTAAATGTTTGTTGCCACCCGGTGCACCCTCTTAAAATCCTGGTAGATGCATTTTCCAAATTCAGTTATCTTGCAACATGGCGCATTATTGTAGAAGGAGATTTTGACTGTCTTATGGCCCCACGATGGACAGAATGTCCAAAGGTCCCTCAATACCCTCGTTATAATGTCAGCAATTTCTGGATTTGTGTCTAGACCTAGAGCTGGTGGATGTCTGGAGGTAGATCCCCATCACAAGGAGGGATTTTATTTTCTTCTTTAACCTACAGAAATGACACACGAGGGTTGATCTCTTCCCCATCCCTGCAACAATCTTAGATTCGGTGGCATCCTACACAATTGGAAATCTTACCCCAACATACCTGGCCCAGAAGTGGGATAAAAGTCACATAAAATTATGTTGTATGCAGATGGCCTTATGTTTTTGTCAAATCCCGCAATTTCGGCAACTCACATGATGCAATGCAATAATTCGCTTGTCGCCTTTTCGGGCTTTAAGATTAATTTTACAACGTTGCAGGCCATGTCTATGGGAGGTCTTGGGGAAATAGCTGAATGAGGACAAATCCTGGTTTCCTTTTAAATGGTCACGGGGGTGGGGGAGGGGGCGAGGTTCTCTATTTCAGTATATTCATTACATCCATCTTTGATCATTAACTGAACGTGAACTATGTCCATTTGTTTGACAAGACTAAACAAGACCTTCAAAGATGGGAGGCACTTCCAATTTCTTGGCTAGGTCGGATAGCTCTTACTAAAGAATGTCCTTCCTCATTTACCAAACCCCGTGGTAATGCTTCCTTTGATATTTCACCCATAGGTATTTGGGGGACATAATGGCTGGTTTAGCTCTTTTATTTGGCAGCATAAGCGACTCTTTATCAAGCTAACCAAATTGTAACTACCCCACAGATTGTGGGGAGTAGATCGCCCAGATAAAAGCTATCAATTAAGCTCTTTTTTATCCTATGTTAGTGCCTGGTCTGCTGAGGACTCAGCGTCAATACTGAGAGATATTGAATCCGATGAGATAAAGTGATCCTTTATTAGGCTGTTCTTCTTAGCTAAATTGACAACATTTATGAAGTATTGTCATAACCCAATAATTATCAATATTGTTAAAGCATGAATGACAATGCGTCAGATCGAGGGCAATACAGCCAAAACCATGTTTCTTACCCCTATAATTGGTATGCTGGGTTGTCATCCGGGGTTAATGGATTCCAGGTTTAAACTGTGGGCAGGAAGGGCTGTACCTTGCTTGAGTGATTTAGAATTAGTAGAATCCCTGCAGTGTGGATACAAGCCCTTGGGCCCTGCAAGTCCACTTCGACCCTCTGAAGAGTAACCCACCCAGACCCATTCCCCTACCATCCTATATTTACCCTGACTAATGCCCAAACCTACACATCTCTGAACACTATGGGTGATTTATCAATGACCAATTCATCTAACCTGCACATCTTTGTACTGTGGGAGGAAACCCACACAGACACGGCGAGAATGTTAACTCCGCACAGCCAGTCACCCAAGACCAGAACCAAAGCCGAGACCCTGGTGCTGTGAGGCAGCAATGCTCACCACTGAGCCACCACGTGTTATTTGACGGAGAAACAATGATATCATTTGATCAAATAACTCGTACGTATGGACTACCTAGTAGAGACCTCTTCTGTATTTTTATCCAGATCAGAGAGTTGATTTAAAAAAAAAACACACTTTTACCACACTCTTACAGATCCGATAGAGAGAAGTGGGCGCTTATTGCTTAGAATACACGCTCTGTCAGTGCCCTTTATCATTAGTTGGAGAGTGTCCACTCAGACGAGACTGTGCAGCTTTGTGATGTCTGCGAGAGATTTGGGGTTCAGGCCACTTCGGAGACATATTTGTGAAAAAGCCCGAAAGATGTTGATTTTTAATAGGACCCATACCATGCAGTTGAAAATTCTTTGTAGGGTCTATCTGACCCCAAGTTGTCTCTCAAAATGCAAAGTGGGATGATCTTTAGCATGTACTAAATGCAGAATGACTACATGCACTCTTACTCATTGCTTGTGGGTCTGCTGCAGACTTCATCTATATTGGAGCACTGTGTCAGATGTGGTAGAGTGGGTCCAGGGGACTGAATTGGAGATGGACTTGGTTTCTGTTTTCCTGGGCCTGCCCAAGGTACTTTCCACAGATGAATATGGGAAAAATATATATCCTTACAATCCGTACTTTCTGTGCTAGGAAAAATATTCTGTTGTGTTGGATGTCTGAACTCCCAGAGAGGAAGAATTATGAACATAAAAATGTGTATCAGTTAATGCTCTTGATGAACGAGAGCTGTCCTTTTGTTATGCTGAGCTGTATTATTTATTCATTATTTATTGTTTAGTTTTGTTTTTTTCTTCTGTCTGTGTAGTGTTTTAAATTGTTTTGTGTGTACATGCAATTGGATGTAATTTTTTTCAGTTATTTGAGTTGTGTTGTTATTGGTGTATTATAATATTAAAAATCTCTTTTTAAATTTTTTTTAAAAATTAAAATGCTAACATTGATAGAATACAGTCCCAAAAAACTCTCATTAGTGAGACCACTCATGGTGGTTTGTCCTGAGGATCACCACATCTCGGGTGATGGGGTGAGGCTGAGAGAGTGTCCCCTTCATGGTAATCTCTGTCAGTGTGAGGAACTGAACCTGTGCTGTTGCCCTGCCTCTACATCACAAACCGGCCGTCCTGCCAACTGAGTGGGAGGCAGTGCAACTGTTACAGACAGAAACATTCACAGACAAAGGGTAAGAGAAACATTCTTAATAAGGAAAGTGTTACAGTTCAGATAACAGTCAAGATAACGCCTGAGGGTAAAAATGTTCTCTGCTCGAAATTGTATTTGTAACAAGGCGTGTTTAGAAGTTGTTTTTGGTTTAATATCATTAAGGTGAGTCAAGTGACTCTTTTGTGTTACAAACTGGGACACTGCCATTTTCCTGAAACTGGGAAATATTTGGAACATTATCTGGAACATTCTATAATCGGCATTCTCCAGTATATTCTATGACTGTGTGGGAGGTATTGCAAAGGAGAGAGAGAGAGAGAGAGAGAGAGAGAGAAGGTGTTGCATGCAGTAGTGAGAGTGGGGGATCATGAGCCTTGTTCAGGGATCGGTGCCATAACAGATATACAGTGATTGTGAGGGAGCAGACAGAATACGGTGACCCTTATCCTGACAGAGCGGAGAAGGTTATTGATGCTTGTCCTGTATTGCTGGACATTTCTTCAGACCTCAAATACTGCACTGAATTTGGTAGTCAGCCCAGACCATGCTCAATGGGTCTGTTGGTGTGGCACCCTCTAGGATGGGAATGTTCCCCCTCTGTACTCGCCCATCCAATATGTCCACCGTGCTCCGTCAACAAACCATGGTGTAATTGCCCCTTATCTACCAATCTGCCATTTCTCTGCCTTTGCTCTGTATGCATCTAATCCTTTCCTATCTATGTATTTGTCCAATTGCCTTTTCAATGTTGTTAGTGTGCTCACTTCAACCACTTCCACTGGCAGCTCAGTCTAATTTGCCAGTTCACCTTGGATATCATGCGATCTAACCTTCTAGAGCGGCCTACTATGTGGAACCTTAGCAAAGGCCATACTGAAATCCATATAGAATATACATGCATCCCTGCTCTCATCGACCTTCCTGGTCACTTCCTCAAAAATCTCTAACAAAATTTTTAAGGTATGATCGGCCAGGCATAAAGCCATGCTGACGGCTCCAAGTCAAACTCTTTCTTTCCAAATGCATGCACATCTTATCTCTCAGAACTTTCTCAAGTGGTTTACCGAAAACAGGTGTGAAGCTTACTGGTCTATATTTCCTAGGATTTTTTTTTGCAGCCCTTCTTGAATAAGGGCACAACATTTGCTACCGTCCAGACTTCCGGGATCTTGGTCCCTAAGCTTTTTCACTCGCCTCTTACAGTGTCCTCAGATATATCTGGTCAGGACCAAGAGGTTTGTCTGACTTTGTGCATTCTAATATGTCCAACAGCAACTCTACTGTGATATGGACAGTACCAAGATATGACAACTAACCAACAAAGGTCACAGGTCTTCATGTCTTTCTTCATGATAAACACAGAGGGGAAATTGAGGACTTCACCCATCTCTTGAGGTTTTACACATGCATGCCGGTTTTGGATTTTAAAGCATCCTATTCTCTCTCTAGTTGCTCTTTATCTTTACTATACTGAATTTGGATTCACTCTAATCTTCTCAGCCAAGACTAACTGATAACCCCTTATGGCCTTGCTGATATCCTTCTTCAGTAAACTCCTCTATCCCCTGTATACCTCCAGGGATTCCCTTGATATGAGCTGCCTGAACATGAGCCACGCCTCCTTTTTTCTAGTCAAAGCCTCAATATCTCTTGACATCCAGAGTTCTCTCTTCCAGTCTCACATAACCTTCACCCACACAGGAAAATGGAAACCTTGAACTCAAGCTATCTCACTTTTAAAGCCCTCCCACTTGCCCGAGATCCTTTTACCTGGAATCAAACTACTCCAATCATCCCCTGCAATCCACTGTCTAATTCCAACAACATACGCCTTGCCCCAATTTAGAACTTGAATCTGTGGACCAATTTTGTCCCTACCATAACTATTTTAAAATTAATACAACTCTGATCACTTTTCCCAAAATGCTCCCCCACTTTATCTCCTTCACCTATTTCCGAACAGTAGGTCGTGTTTGTCTCTTCCCGAGTACGATACTCTATATATTGATTGTGGAAACTTCGCTGAACACACTCAACAAATTACGTTCCACCTAAGTTCTTAACTATCTGGAAGCCCCAGTCTATGTTAGGAAAATTGAAATCACCTATTATAACAACCCTATTGTTCCTGCAAGTCTCCCCAGTCCCCCTGCATATTTGTTCCTCTAATTCACATTATTGATTATAGTGCAATCACTATAACATTACCATCCCCCTCTAACTACTTTGCACCATTCACGAAACCTCATTGGATATTATCTCAGGTATTTCAACTTTAAATACTGGTGTGATACTCGCCTGAAACGGAACTATTGGTATTTAAAATGTATCCATTTACATCTCGACATCGCAGTGATTTTCACATCCATGGCACCTTTGTCAAAGTACAGTGGAGATATGGAGCTGTAAATGGATGGGAGCTGCACATCCTGTCACTTTCAGCATTGGTTACATGTTTCCCCACACTGGGCAGTGATCTAACACAGTGTTACCAAACAATGCAACAGCCTGGGTTTATATATGTATGAACCAGTGCGGTCTGCACAGCTCCCCACGTTGGACATTTAGCCCAGGATTATAGATCCAGCATTGGTGTGGGCTGCACAGAGTTCCATTCTGGACATTGCTGGGTTGTATTCTGCAGTACGGCAGCCATATCTGCACAGTGCTCCATCCTGAAAGTATAATGGATGGGCTGGTTATGTGAGTTTGATTGCGAATGTGAGAGAACTAAACATCTGGCGATATCTTTATTTTGTGTTTTCATTCTTGTTACTGGACCCTTCAAATCCTGACTCATCCTTAGACCCGACCCTCTGGATGAGTCATGGTAACTGTTGTTGCAGCATCTGGGTCTGTAACATGACCAACAAATGGAGCAGAGGCTGCAGAGAGGGGAGTCTCCGTAAAATGGAATGAGGGAATCACCATCAGATCAGCCGTGGTCTTAGTGAATGGTGGGGCAGGATTGTGTGGACCACGAATGCAACTTATTCATATATTTGTGTTTGTTCCAAGCAAACTCCCCTTCTCTCCCAGTGTCCCATACTGGTGGGTAGTGAGTCCCCTCCTCCTGTTCCTGCGTAACAGGATCCTCGGGCCTCTCTAGCCTCTAGATTTCCCTGTGTCCAAATTTCGAGTAGTTGAATGACCGCCTCCTTTTCCTGTGTCCCAGTCTCGGGCAGTTGAGTGACTCCCTCCTGTCCCTGTGTCCCAGTCTCGAGCAGTTGAGTGACTCCCTTCTGTTCCTCTGTCCCAATCTTGAGCAGTTGAGTGACTCCCTCCTGTTCCTGTGTCCCAGTCTCAAGCAGTTGAGTGACTGTCTCCTGTTCCTGTGTCCCAGTCTCAAGCAGTTGAGTGACTCCCTCCTGTTCCTGTGTCCCAGTCTCGAGCAGTTGAGTGACTCCCTCCTGTTCCTGTGCCCCAGTCACGAGCAGTTGAGTGACTCCCTCCTGTTCCTGTGTCCCAGTCTCGAGCAGTTGAGTGACTCCCTCCTGTTCCTGTGTCCCAGTCTTCAGCAGCTGAGTGACTGCCTCCAAATCGAAGTTTTGTGAAAGTAGATGTCCTCCTCCTGCTCCTGAGTAACAGGCTCCAATAGCTCTGTGTTCACCTGCTGCTCCTGTGGAATGGAGGTGAGGGACTGAATAGCCTCTTCACATTCTTTACAGCTTTTCTTGGCTAAATGCCTTTCTCCTGTTTCTGTAAAACACCATCAAATTTTGAATGATTTATTTTTGTATTTTACTGTCAGTAATTGAGCAAACCAGCTGACTTACAGAATTCAGAAGCTGAATAGCCTCCTCCTGTTCCCGTGTTAAGCTCTCAAGAGTCAATAGGCTCTCAGAGATGTACAGCAAAGAAAAAGATCCTTCGGTCTGGTTATCTATACCAACCAAATATCCTAAATTAATCTCGTCTCCCTTGCCAGCACTTGGCCCATCTCTAACTAAACACGTTCCATGCATGTATCCATCCAAATGCCTTTTAAATGGTGTAACTGTACCTGCCTCCACCACCTCTTTTGTCTGTTCAATCCATACACACAGCGGTGTCTGTGTGAAAATGTTGTCCCTCATTTCCCTTTTTAAATCTTTCTCCTCTCACCTTAAGCCTTCATATTCCTTGTTTGGAATTGTCTATCCTGGGAAAATACATTGACTGTTTACTTTTTCTATGCCCCTCCTGATTTTATAAATTTCTTTAAGGTCCACCTTCAGCCTCAACACTTGAAAATACTCCCAGCCTATTCAAACTCTCCCTGTAACTCCAACCCTCCAACACCTGCAACATTCTTTTAAATCTCTTCTGCACCCTTTCAAGTTTGACAACATCTCTCCGACAGCAGGGTGACCAGAATTAAAGGCAATATTACAAAAGTGGCCAAATCAATGTCCTGTACAGATGCAACATGTCATGCAAACGCATAGACTCAAAGCACGCAACAATATAGGGAAGAACACCGAGTGCCTTCTTCACTGCGCCGTCTACCTGTGACAGCAATTTCAAGGAACGGAGAACCTGCACCACAAGGTGCCTCACAGGGCAGCGACCTGGGTTTGATTCCATCCTTGAATGACTGGCTGTGTGGAGCTTGCACATCCCCCCCGTGTCTGTGTGAGTTTCCTCAGGATGCTATGTTTCCCTCCGACAGTATAATGATATACAGGTAAGGGTAGGTTGGCCATCCTAAATTGTGCATAGTACACTTGGATGTGAGGGCAAGGTGCATTAGCCATGGGAAATGCAGGCTGAGAGGGATAGGGTTGGGGTATGTCCAGTGGGATACTGTTTAGAGGGACGGAGTGGCCTCGATGGGCCGAAAATCCTGTTTCCTAACTGTAGGGATTCTATAATTTCTATGGAGTTCTCCTTGATTGGCAACTTTCGACAGGATCCGACCTGTATGCCTGGCTCTGACTTTTCTTGCCAAAATGCAACACCTCGCATTTATCTAAAATATACTCCATCTGCCACACCTCAGCTCACCTAACTAAGTTCCCATTATATTCTGAGAGATCAGTCCTCACTGTCGACTACACCACCAAATTTGGAATTATCTACAAACTTACTGACAATACTTCATATACTCAAGTGCAAATGATTTGTAAAGTAACAAAAGGCAATGGACCCACTATTGATCTTTGCGAGCAGCGCCACTGGTCACAGGTCTCCAAGTTTAATGAACAAATGTCAACTGTCACACCCTGTCTCCGATATTCAAGAAAAGTTTTGACCTAAATTGCGAGTTCTCCCTGGATCCCAGGCAGCCTAACCTTGCTAACCAGTCTACCATGTAGAACATTTTGGTTTTCTTACTGAATTCCATGAAGACAACATCCACTGTCCTGCCTTCATTAATCATCTTCTTCACTTCCTCAAAAAATTCCATTGAGTCAGTTAGACGTGATCTCCAATGTACAAAGCCCTCTTCAGTCCTTGTCTTTCCAAATGCATATACATCGTTTCCCTCAAAATCCCCTCCAACAATTTAGTCACCGTTGACGTCAGGCTCACCGATCTATAGTTACCTGGGTTTTCCTTAATTTCTGAAATAATGACACTATGTTAGCAACCCTCCAATTTTTTTTCCACCTCACCTGTGGAAATGAATCTTACAGATATATCAGCAAAACGCTGTGCAAATTCTTTCCGAGCTTCCCATAATATTCTGGGATACAACTGATCAGGTCCCAGGGATTTGTTCACCTTTATATGTTTTAAAATGTCCAACATCTCCTTGTAATATAGATACTTTTCAAGATATCACTATGTATTTCTTCATTCTCTCACTCTTGTAACCTCTTCTACATTAAATACTAGGAAAAATACTTGTTTAGTATCCCTTCCACCTCCTATGGTTCCACACATACGTAGCCTTACTGATCTTTAAGGTGCCCTATTCTCTCCCTAGTTAATATTTTGCAATTAAAGGATGTGTAGAGTTGCTTCAATGCCTCGTTAACCCAATTTCTAAAGCCATCTCATGTCCACATTTTTCTGGCCCGAATTCCCCATTGACTGTCCACTTATTGCCCTTATATACCTCTCGGGATTCACTTGATCTCAGCTCTGTTTACCTGACATATGCCTCCTTCCTTACCTTGACCATAACATCAATATATCTAGCCATCCAGCACTCCCTGCACCCACCAGCCTTACCCATCTCACTAATAGGAACACGTTGGCTCTGGACTCTCTGAAACCAAGTTTTGATGGCCTTGCATTTTCCAACCATCCCTTTACCTGTGAATAGGGTATTCCAATCAACCTTTCACAGGGCTCACCTAACACTTTCAAAATTGGCCTTGTTCAAAGATAGAACTTTAATGTTGACATCAGGTCTTTCCTATTCCACAACTAGTTTAAAACTAATATTTATGTGTAACAGACTTGAATGTTAAATAAACATTTCCTGCCCCTCTGTAAAAGGCTCGAGAGGTTGAATAGGCTCCTCCTGTCCCTCTGTAATAGACTGGACAGGCTGAATGATCCCGTCTTGTCCCTCTGAAATGGACTTAAGAGGCTTCATGGCCTCCTCCTGTCCCTGTGTAACAGATCTGAGACATTAAATAACATAGCAAGCCATGGATTATGATCATCTGGTAAACTGTATCTAATGGAGATCTATTCCTTCTCAGTTACAGAAACACAAACAACACTATTTACTCCAGGTGCCCTCTCAGTAACACTTCATAAAGCTGCAGCGAATGATTCTTTCAGCAAAATGTGCCAATATTCCAGCTTTCCACCTTTTCAAGTAGTAACAGGGTAAAATGGGCTGAATGGCCTTCTCCTATCCCTCTGTAAGAGGCCCATAGGGACAGAATTGCTTCGGCCTGTTCCTGAGCAGCAGTGTCAATAATCTCAAGGTTATGAAAGGATTTGACAACAGGGAATTAAAACCAGGAGTGGCCGCACTCTGGTCAATCATTACTGTACTTTGTGTTCAGGTATCGAGAAACTTGCCCACCCGAATTTTTTTTATGCAGTCGATCTGTTATTTTATAACTGCCTCCTTTTGTAAACAGAGTGGTACATATATAGACGCCTGCAGTGTCCTATTAATACTCTCATATACAAGTTAATAAAAAGATTTAAAAGATTTAAAGATTTATGATCCATCGCTCAGCAACCCTCATCCATTCCATCCAAAACCAGTAAGGGAAAAGTGTTGTTTTCAACAGGTTAACTGAGCCTATTTGTTCGGTAAGTGTGATTAATGCCAATCTCCATGGATTCTTATTATCCCAGTGGAGGGTTTCCATCTTTTAATGATAAATGGGCTGCGTTCAATGTGTTATTCCATAACATGAGCGGGACCATCACCGACAGCACTGACAGGGATCAGCAGATCCAGAGAGAAGGGGAGGAGAGATCAGAATCTGAGAACATTAGACTGGAATGTTCCAACAATGGATCAGAATCTGAGAACATTAGACAGGAATATTCAAACAATGGATCAGAATCTGAGAACATTAGACAGGAATATTCAAACAATATACAGGAGCTTATCCGATTATGTTTGGTATCTTTCTGAATTTTATTGGTTGTCATTATCATCGCAGATCTTATACGCTCTTCTCATTATTCAATATTTTTATTATCCCTTCCTGGCTATCGTTGGTGTTCCTGGTGAGTATCACTGTCCAGATTTTGTTTTTTATAAACCAGTCATGACTGTATTATTGTTATTTCATATAGTCTACACATCTTGTCACTATTATTGTTCCTGTTGAATCTCTCCATCCAGATATTCACTCTACAGACCACTACTAACTACATTAATGAAGGTGTTCAATTACTGTCTCGCTCTCTGCTCTGGCAGTGTTACTCACGGGTCTCTATGTTGATCTATTCAGTTTCAGGGGAGAACCACAATGCATTGTATCATTGCCTTTGCTGTTAAGAGCATGGAGGTCACCGTCTACTGCTCTGGTTACAAACTCCACTTCCTTCCACTGTTTCCATCCCAGCCCTTGCCAATAGCAGCAGCTGAAGCAGACAAGTCACAATTGTGGGACATCTCTTTGACTATGACCTAATTCTTGACACCATACCCTGAACATTTCTAACTTGAAATACTCACCACTCCAGAATATATCTCACCGGTTTATTCCATCTGCTGTTTGAACCTTGAGCTATGAAGTACAGGCTTAATGAAGCCAATAATCTGCTGCTGACGCTCCTGGCTTCAGACCTGCCGAAACAAATCTGATTAGACCTCACTCCAAACTCCCATCCATCTGTCATTCATGTGCACGCCGATGTATATTGCTGTTGTGTCTGGCAATGGCTTTATTTTCACATTCTCAAACACTTTATCTTTTCTGTCCATGAAACTTCTCTCGTTCTCTCTCTGTTGATTCATAAAAAGCCTGCCAGTTGTTCATATTTATAATAGTTTCCTCCACGTGCGTTCCTTCTCAAACAATGAATTTCGCATTCAACCACACACACACACACACACACACACCTTCCCATTGTAGGCAATAATCTGATGTGAGTATAGTTTGCATATGAGAGTAAAGTTTGCAATACTCTCATGCTGGGCAGATAGTGCAGTTTACTGAGCAACACACGAGCATGGTCTGCACAGCTCTCCATGCTGGGCTGTCATCTTGTCCCAGTTTATGTTCTGTGTGGTGCTCTGTGAAGCAGATTTAGAACTTGATGTAACAAACTATTCCAGCTGATCTGACAATGCCTTTATTCAATGTTCTCATTCTTGTTATTTTAATCACGAAGATCTCACTTCGATAGTTAGTCCCACTGCCCTGTCTTTTTCCACATATTTCCACAACATCTTTTCAGTTAATTAACTGACTGTTTCTGTCTTTAAAGTGAATCTCTCTGTCCCTCTGTATCTTTCCTTGGCCTTGGCCTTTGGCTCCCTCGTGTATCGAGTGCTGGCATTGTGTAGCTCAGAAATACTGAAATGGTGTATCAAGCTGTTGTTCACTTCCCATGTGATGGTCGATGGACAGGCATGTTTCAGAAGTTATGAGATACATCCTTGTAACTTGGTCTGGACCTGTGGTTGTCCCTCTCAGGTGACCTTGCGATCAGTAACACGAGGAAGCCCACTGAGTGAAGGACAAGGCATATAAATTGCCTGACAATGCTGTCACTTTTTTAAATAAAGTGTTAGTTTCTCTTTTTTAGTAAGAGGTCTTAAAGGCCAAACTGTCGACTGAAAACAGCTGAAGTAAATAACTTACGGGGCTTTTAGCGTTTTTAATAAATAGTAGTAACAATGGCCAGCTCACACAGACCAGGCTTTCTAGTTTGTTTTTTCTTGTAGCTGTAACAATCACCGTGTGCTTGGGGTCCCAGAGGGGTTGGAAGTTTTAGTAAATTATCCTGAGCTGCTACTCTCTCTACAGCCTCACTTGATGGTGTTTCCTCCTGGATTGGAGAACTGTATGCAAGAATGCATATCTGAATGTTCCTTTTTTCCAAGGGGTGTGTTGAGGTGATGTTAATAGATTGAACAGTTCATTTGTAGAACGTACTGTATCCATTATTCGGTTAAGTTTTCCAATACTTAAGTTATTATAAATTCCTCTTCATTTTGTATGGATTTCCATTAGAGGATAGTGAGGTAGTAGCAACCCTATGGTAGCCAAAGGCCTGATCAGGATATGTTTAAATACATCCAAGCATTATCTAAATTTGATGAGAATTATGGGGGAGCCTTTTTAATTTCATTTCAGAAAGTGGCTAAACAAGTGCAGTGGCCAGAGAACATGTGGATTTAGTTTATCCAAACAAAGCTGATAGGTATTTGCATCCCCATCGGAGGAGGTGAAGAAAACCATCTGAAGTGCATATGAGCTTGTGCCAGAAGCCGACAGTGTTTCAGGAATCTAAAATAGCATCCCTGGTTCAACGCACGTTGTGTTTGAAAGAATCAAACAAAGTAATTTTGAAAGGTGGGGAAGGGTATTAAAAACAGAACAAACCTTTGGCACTCTGAGTGAGACTCTAATTTTGGAGAAGTTCAACAATTCACTTCCTGCAGTCGTGAGAACTCGTGTGGAAGGGCAGAGAGTTACAATGGCAAGATTAGAAATGGCTGATGATGATGATTGGGTTCAGAAATCAAAGTTTGGTTTCTGTGAGGGATTGAGAAGAATGTGTGAGGTCTTCTTAAAACATATCCCTGTGAGAGTAAGGTTTACTGGCATAGGCCAGGAGTAGCAGGTAAAGAGGTTACAGCATTAAGAGATACAGAAGTATGTAACTCTTTTATGCTGAGACATGAGGAGCTATGTCATTCAGAAGGACTATTGGAGAGATGAGAAGTGCTCCATTATGTAACGTGTGGTTGGAGTGTCCAGTGGAAACATCAACAGATTTATTCCCCAATGGGGAAGGAGGCCTTGAGCTTGGTGTTGGCGTTACAACATTTCAGCATTTACATTGCGAATAACATACCTGAGACAAATCTTTATCACTGATCGTGACCCCTTAAAGTTTGTGGAGAAGTTTAGGAAGAAAAAATTTATTGAGTTTATTATTGCTGCCATTCAACTTGAAATTATAAAGTTGACAGGGCGAGAAAAAGTAAGTTTTGACACGTTGTGGAGACTTGGACGAAAAAAGATAAAAGGCATTCTGTGGCAGGAGTAAAATGACTGAAATCGAAACTAGCTGTGAACATTTGTATGCTCAGATTCAATGTAATATAAATTCATTCCAGTCTACCAATAGAGGAAGATTAGGAGGTCTAAAATGAATCCACCTTTGTATATGGATGGATTATTTTATTAAAGATGGAGTTGTGAGGATACTATCACTGTAAAAAGGTTATTTTCTGTTGTGGTTCTGTTCGCCGAGCTGGGAATTTGTCCTGCAATCGTTTTGTTCCCTGTCTCGGTGACATCCTCCGTGCTTGGGAGCCTCCTGTGAAGCGATTCTGTGCTGTCTCCTCCGTCTTTTATAGTGGCCTGTCCCTGCCGCTTCCGGTTGTCAGTTCCAGCTGTCCTCTGTAGTGGCCAGTCTATTGGGTCCCGGTCGATGTGTTCGTTGATAGAGTCTGTGGATGAGTGCCATGCCTCTAGGAATTGCCTGACTGTTCTCTGTTTGGCTTGCCCTATAATGCTAGTATTGTCCCAGTCGAATTCATGTTGCTTCTCATCTGTGTGTGTGGCTAGTTAGCATAGCTGGTCATGTCGTTTCGTGGTTATTTGGTGTTCATGGATACGGATCGTTAGCTGCCTTCCTGTTTGTCCTATGTAATGTTTTGTGCAGTCCTTGCATGGGATTATGTACACTACATTGGTTTTGCTTATGTTGGGTATCGGGTCCTTCATTCTGGTGAGATATTGTCTGAGAGTGGCTGTTGGTTTGTGTGCTGTTATGAGTCCTAGTGGTCGCAGTAGTCTGGCTGTCAGTTCGGAAATGCTACTGATGTATGGTAGTATGGTTAGTCCTTTGGGTTGCGGCATGTCCTCGTTCCGTTGTCTTTCCCTTAGGCATCTGTTGATGAAATTGCGAGAGTATCTGTTTTTGTCGAATACCTTGTATCGGTGTTCCTCTTCCTCTTTTTGCAGTTCTGGTGTGCTGCAGTGTGTTGTGACACTTTTGAATAGTGTCTTGATGCAACTTCGTTTGTGTGTGTTGGGGTGGTTGCTTTCATAGTTTAGGACTTGGTCTGTGTGTGTGACTTTCCTGTAAACCTTTGTGGTGAACTCTCCGTTCGGTGTTCTCTGTACCATCACGTCTAGGAATGGGAGTTGGTTGTCCTTTTCTTCCTCTCTAGTGAATCGGATTCCTGTGAGTGTGGCGTTGATGATCCGGTGTGTGTTCTCGATTTCTGTGTTTTTAATTATTACAAAGGTGTCATCCACGTATCTGACCCAGAGTGTGGGTTGAATTTGCGATAAGACTGTTTGTTCTAACTTTTGCATCACCACTTCTGCTATGACTCCAGAGATCAGTGAGCCCATGTGTGTTCTGTTGATTTGTTCGTACATCTGGTTGTTGAATGTGAAGTGTGTTGTGAGGCACAAGTCCAGTAGTTTAAGTATGCCGTCTTTGTTGATAGATTTAACGTCCTGTTGTCTGTTATGTCTGTCTAGAAGGGTGGGCTATTGTTTCTCTGGCTGGGGTTTTGTCGATAGAGGTGAAGAGTGCCGTTACATCGAATGAGACCAGAGTTTCTTCCTTGTCTATGTGACTATTTCTGATGATGTCCAAGAATTCCTGTGTCGATTGTATAGATTGTCTGGATCCGCTGATCAGGTGTTTCAGTTTCTGCTGTAATTCTTTGGACAGTTTGTGTGATGGTGTCCCTGGTAGTGATACTATGGGTCAGAGTGGGATGTCTGGTTTGTGCACTTTGGGTAGTCCATAGAATCTGGGGGTGTTGTTGCTTTCAGGTTTCATTCTTTGTCGGTCAGACCTGGTTATCTGTCCGTTTTTTTGTAGATTCCTGAGTGTGTTTATCCTATTAGTGAGCTGTGGGGTGGGGTCAAACTCCCGCTTTTGGTAGGTGTTGATATCTGCAAGTAGTTGTTGTGCTTTTTGGATGTACTCTGCTTTGTCCAGGATGACCGTCATTCTGCCTTTGTCTGCTGGTAGTATGATTATGTTCTTATCATTTCTTAGTGATTTTAGTGCTTCCCTCTCCTTGGTGTTGAGGTTGTGTTTGTCTTTTTCTAGTTATCAGATGTACGATATTTTGTCTCACTGTTGTGTCTCTTCTGTCAGTCCATTACTCCTGAGTGTGCATTCTAGTGCTGCTAGGAAGTCTGCTGTCTTGGCGTCCCTGTGGTTGTAGTTGAGCCCATTAGCCAGTTTTGTTCTTTCCTTGTGTGTGAGCTGTCTGTGGGAGAGGTTTTTAACCCAGGTGTGTATTGTGGTGTCCTCTTCGTTGTGTGTTAGTTTGACCAGTTTTTCTTTTAGTGACTTTTTTTTGCGGTGTGTGGACCTGTTCTGTCCTATGGCGACGGCCTGTTCTATGGTCCAGGTCCTTTCCTGATTGGTGGTTTTTGAAATTAACGGTTTTAACGCGCAATTTCTTGTCTGTATTTGTGTAGTCTGCTGTGAGCGTCTGTAATCATTACCGGGATCATCCTGAATCCGTTCTGCCTGGCTGTGTCCCTGGCTTGTGGACATGCCGCAACCCAAAGGACTAGCCGCACTACCATACAGCAGGAGCATTTCCGAACTGACAGCCACACTACTGCGACCACTAGGACTCATAACAGCACATAAACCAACAGCCACTCTCAGACAATATCTCACCAGAACGAAGGACCTGATACCCAGCATGAGCAAAACCAATGTCGTGTACAGAATCCCATGCAAGGACTGCACAAAACACTACATCGGACAAACAGGAAGACAGCTAACGATCCGTATCCATGAACACCAACTAGCCACGAAACGACACAACCAGCTATCCTCGATAGCCACACACACAGAGGAGAAGCAACATGAATTCGACTGGGACAACACTACCATTATAGGGCAAGCCAAACAAAGCACTGCCAGGAAATTTCTAGAGGCATGGCACTCATCCACAGACTCTATCAACAAACACATCGACCTGGACCCAATATACCGGCCACTACAGCGGACAGCTGGAACTGACAACCGGAAGCGGCAGAGACAGGCCACTATAAATGCCGGAGGAAACAGCACAGAAGCGCTTCACAGGAAGCTCCCAAGCACTGAGGATGTCACCTAGACAGGGGACGAAACGTCTGCAACACAAATTCCCAGCTCGGTGAACAGAACCACAACAACGAGCACCCGAGATACAAATCTTCTCCCAAACTTTGAGATTACTTTATCTTAGTTTTTTTTTGACGAGAGGTTTTTAAGGCAGAGGTGAAGAATTTCTGTCTGAAAACAGTTTAAGTAAATAACTGAGAAAGCCTTTAGGTTTTATTAAAATGGTGATAACAATGGAAGGGCAGTGGCCAGCTCTCCCAGACCAGGTTTCCTCGTTTTCTTTTTAGCTGCAGCATTCAGAAGTTGCTGGGGATCCCAAATATGTTCGGAGTTTCAATACAGGACCCCCAGCTGCTTTTCTCTCTGAGATCTCTGTTGATGTTGATTGCTCCTGGATCAGAAAACTGCATGTAAGAATCTGTATTTGAATATATCGTTGTGCCAAGCGGTGTATACCAAGAAGGTACGGAATCTATTGTTTGTGTAACTGTTCCAACATATAAGCCATCCGGAAATGTTCTTTTCTTTGATTGTATTTTAACTAAAGCATTTAATTAGATTATGTTTTGCTTAACGTCGAGTGGTTTGACCAGTCACAACATATCTGGAAAGCACACTTCACATCAATATTCAAAATAGGGAAAGGTTTGGGTCTAAGCGGCCTTCTTATTATATTTTGCGGGAATCTGATCTGGTCCACAACACTTATAGACGAGGGGTTTCTAACTGACTCCTGTTATTGAAATGTTAGTGCAGCAGCTGGGGATGGTTTGCTGGAGGTTGTGCTCTGAGCTGCCTCAGATATTCAGGGTGACCTTTGGATTTGGTGACCCAACTTTGGATGGAGCCTGGGGACTGTAATTACAATATCTGGATCTGCAACATGAACAACACATGGAGCAGAGGTTGCAGAGAGGGGAAGCTTTGAAACCACGCAGTGTGTGTGGGGAAAGGGATCTGCTGTGTCCACCCCGGATTTTCCAGGAACAGCTTCCCAAGCTCCACTTAACCCAGGAGCAGAGTGTGAGAGGACACTGATTGAACAAGGAGCTGGTCACAGAGCGGTGTCACCTCCTTTAACATGTCCTGCAGCTTCACACCAGGGGGAGGATGGTGCTGCCAGTGGCTGTTCGGGTCACAGTTTCATTCAACTTCTATGTTCTGGAACTTTCAAACAGGACTGGGTGACATATCCATCATCTCCAAGTATGTTGCCATCAATGTAACCATTCAGTGACGGAGGATAAAAATGGTGGATGAGGTAAATACATTGTTTCACCCTCAGCAGGGAGCTGCCGGGTGTATCCAGTATAATGGGATTCCCGATGGTGTACATGGTATCTGCGGAGTAGCCGTGTCAATGGGGAGAGGTAGAGGAACTGAAGGAGCACTGTCTGTATTAATCTTGCAGCGTGCCCATCACAGTGCATCATGTTGGTGAATACCGCTGTCCTCACTGCAGCCACAGCCTCTTCATTCACAAGCAGGCAGCCATTCCCATCGTCTTCAGATCTTTATGTATAAAAGAATGAATGTATCTTGGATAAAGGCCATCCCTTGATACACGTTTAAAAATAGCATCCCCCATCACAAACCAAACACTTCAAAACATTTCATGTGTACGGAGAGCAATGGGGTCACTTGGACCATCAAGGAGCAGATGATCATGGATGGAGCAAAACCTCGCATGTCTGAACGGGTCTGAGTGAACCCCCCAGTACACAGTCTCATTAATCCCCTGTAATCCCTCTCCATTTCAGTAACATACTGCCTTCCATTATTCCTGTAAATGAAATGACAGATTATATCATGTTATATTGCAGCTGCCAAATTATTCTCCATTGCCTTTTCCTCTCTGTATCTATCTGTAGACCCTCCACTCTCTCTTGATAATTTAATCTCTTGCTTATCACAGCAACATGACCAAAATCAGTATCTGTATATCTGTTCCATCCTCCTGATCATTGATATAGATTGTAAATAGTTGAGGACCCAGCACTGGTCACTGTGTGACTCCACTGGTGACGTTGTGTCAAACTGATATGGACTGTTTTATCCGTTGTACCTTCTTCCTGTTTGATACATAATCCTCCCCCATTACTGTGTAACACAGTCGTAAAGCTGAATATGAACAAGGAGCATCAGTCAGGAATCCAACCCTTCGAAACTGCTCCGCCATGGAATACGTTCATGGCTGGTGTCATCGCGGCCTCTGTTCGACATCCCTACTTTCTCTTGATCCTCAAACTGTAGTGTCTTATTGTAGATTGCGCCACATGAAAAAATATCCATTCAACAGCTACACTTTCAATTACGTTTAGCATTTTACAGACCTCAATTTGCTCTCCTTTCATTCTTATAAACTCGAGAGTATAGGCCTAAACTGCTCAATTTCTTTTCATAAGACAAACACTTCAAATATGGAATCAATCTAATGAAGCTCTTCTGAATTGCCTCCAATGGAAATACCTCATTCTGCAGGACACCCAAACTGTACTCCACTTGCAGCCTCACTAATACCTTGCATAGCTACAGCAACACTCCCTACCTTTCTACTCTATCCTTTTATAAATAAACGCTGAAGTTATGCTTGCATTCCTCATTACTTCAAGTACCCGCAAGCAAGTTTTCTGTGATATGCAAGCAGGCACCCAGCTCCCTCTGCACTTAAGCACTTTGAAGTTTCTCTCCATTTAGATAATCATCTGCCTTTTTATTAGGCTGGCCAACTTGAATAACCCCATATTTATCCACTTTAATTTTCATTGCCAAATGTTTGCCCATTCACCCAATCTATTCATATAGTTTTTAAATCTCTTGCATCATCATTCCGAAGTAATTTCCCACCAATGTTAGTGTCATCTGAAAATGAAGCTATAGTATTTTCTATCCCGTCAACCGAGTAATAATATCGATCCCAAATGGTTGAAGCATGAGAACTGAAATCTATGACACCCAACAAATTGCATTTTCCAATAGAAATTGACACAGTTTATTCATCTGACTGCATTTTGTTAGATATCCAATTCTCCATCCAAACCAATAAATTATTTCTAAACCCATGCTGTCTGGTCTTACCACTCACTCTTTGGAGAAGTGACGTATCTGAATCCTTCACGAAGACCAGATATATTCCATTTCCAAGATTCCCACTATCCACCTTGTTTGTCACATCTTTAAAGAAATCAAGAAAACACTTCAATCATGATTTATCCTTTGTAAAACCATGTTGACTCCGATGGATTGTGGTTTACGTTTGCAAATGTCCACAACAATGGATTCGAATAATTTGCCTTAAATTACAATACTTTATTGTTACATTTTACTCCCTAATGTATTCAGTTATTATAAGTTTTTCCCTTTCTAAACCCTTTACGTTTTCTTTGAATTCCTGTTTGATGGGCAAAAGGGTTTTAAGAGATGTGATCCAGTTGCTACAGAAGCGGTATGTGTGGCTGACTGGACTCAACATCCTGCTGGTGTACAAAATCAATGGGATGAAGTCTTTCTGGGGTTCCCAAGTTGTCATCTCCAAGGCCAGAATGACCACCTCCTGTTGATGCGTTAGAGGGATGGGGGTTTATGGAATCTTCCCGTTGCTGTGTAACATTTTGAGGGTCTGATGGGTCTTCTCATATTTCTCCATAATAGGTGAAGATACTGAACGGTCTCCTCATGTATCCCAGAGATGGGACCAAGGGAGAGATTGGTCTTCTCTTGTTCCCACACAACAGACACGTGTCTGAATTACCTCCTCCTTTCTCATGAAATAAGTCTCAGATTTTTTTTATCCTTATCCAATTCTCTTGCAACAGACTCAGTGGGTCTGAATGGCCTCCTGTTATCCCAGTGTAACAAATCTCCAGTCACTGTGTGACCACTTTCAGTTCCTATGTTACGGACTTGAGATGGCTGAATGGGCTGATCCTGTTGCTGTGTAATAGGATACAGGTGCTGCATGGCCAACTCTGGGGCCAGTGTTATAGAATCACGGGGCTGATTGGCCTCCTCCTGTCCTCCTGGAAATATACATTCGGCTTCAGGGGCTGAACAGCCTCGTCCTATTCTGGTGTAACAGTGTCAAAGGCCTGAATATCCTTCTGTTGTTCGTGTGTATCAGGCTGGAGAACGGAATGGATTCCCCCACTATCTGTGTAATTCTCTTCAGTTGTTGACTCCTTCCTGTCATCTATGTTGAAATAAGATCTTCTTTCATTTTTGTAAACTCCAATGGCTATTGAATCAACCTGATCATCCTTTCAATATAAGCTAGCACCTTCATTGCAGGAATCAGGTGAGGGGATCATCTCTGAGCTGCTTCCAATATAACAACATCCTTTCTTCATTGAAGAGACCAAATCTGTACACACTACTCCAGATGTGAACTCACTAAGATCCTGTACAGCAGCAGCAATGCTTTACCAGCCTGTTGTAAGGTTCCCACCCAGGTTAGAGCTTCTCAGCACGCTGGGGCAAATATAGAGCATTGTTGAATGATCATTGTTCTTCTCTACTCCACTAGGATAACGGGAAATCTAGAGAAAATGTCACAATGATGCTTAAGAAGATCATAAATGATGTGGCAAGATGATCTCTACGACTAATCTCCCCAAAGTCCACGTCACTCAGATTCTACAGAATCTTGTAATGTGGAGTGTAAAAACAGCAAGCAGAAGGAAACATTGATGGGAGTTATATATCAAAGTGAAAGCTGCTATACAAATGCTGGACATGTTATAAAACAGGAAAATGAGATATACACATTTGTGGCTACTGCAGTAATAATGTCCTGTTTACATTATATCTAAACTGTGTTAATCCAACTGAATGCTAATGCTGGGAAAAATGGATTTCATGAGCATGTGTTAGATGGTGGCATTAACATTTTGTCGAGCACGGAGCTAGAGATCAGGTTATTTAGGAATTGGTGTTGGATGATCAGAAAAGATAATTGAAAACTTTGCTGTAAAGGACCTTTTGGGAACAGTGACCACAATTCATTGTTTTTCTTTTATGCTGTTTGAGTACACGGTAGTTTTTGTTTTATTTGAAGTCACTGTTATAAATCTGAATCATACAAGCCCTGAAGGTGTGGGGAGAAATTGGGGACTGCAGCTGCTGGAGATCAGAGTCAAGGAGTGTGGTGCTGGAAAAGCACAGTCAGGCAGCGCACTAGGAGCAGGAGCATTGATGTTTCGGGCACAACCCTTTATCAGGAATGAGGCTTCTGGGTCAAGGCAGCTGAGAGATAAATGAGAAGGGGGTGTGGCAGGAGGCAGGTAGCTAGGAATGCGATAGGGAGACGAAGGTGGTGTTGAAAGTGATCGGTGATGAAGGGAGACAGAACACCTCATCTACTGCATCCTTTAAACTCAGTGTGGTCTTCTCTACATTGGCGAGACATACGTGGATCATTTCAGAGAACATCGCTGGAACAGCCACATTGACCAACTCCACCACCTTGTGGCTAAACACTTTAACGCCCCTTTCCACTCTGCCAAGGACATGAGAGTCCTGGGCCTCCTCCATCACCAAACCCTAACCACCTGAAGCATGGATGAAGAAAGGTTCCTTTTCTGCCTTGGGACACTCCAACCACAGGGAATTAATGTAGATTTCACCAGTTTCCCCATTTCCCGTAACTCCACCTTATCCCAGTCCAATATTCCAACTCAGCACACTACCCCCTTTTGAACGTTCGTATGTGTTCACCTTCCTTCCCATCAATCTGGTCCACCCTCCTCTCCGACCTAACCCTTTCAGCCTCACCTTTAACTACCTATTAGGTCAAAGGAAACAGCTTAGAGAAATGCCAAGTGTTGTTGTAAGCCAGTGGATTCAGAGAAATGTAGACCCAGTAAAGGATGACCAAGAAAATGAGAAGGAAATCAAAAAGCGAAACAGAATGCAAACAAAAGAAAAACATAAAGATTGCTAAAGAAAACCATAAAGACTGCTGAAGAGAAACATAAAGACTGCTAAAAAAACATAAAGACTGCTTTAAAAAAAAGTACATCAGTGTATGAAACAAAACTAAAAACAAGGTCACATGTGGAACAGTAGGTGTGCGGACAGGGTAATTTATTGTAGAGAACAGAGAAATCACAGGGGAAAGAAACAATTTCTTTGGGTCTATCTTCAAGGCAGAATATCCAGAAATTCTCCCAGAAATACCAAGTGACCATGGGACTTGTGTAAGTAAAGTCTAAGACCATTCTTATCAGTGTTGAGGTCATCTTTGAAAAGAAAGCTGGATTGAGTATCTATAAATCTGACAGATCAGATGTACTTCATACAAGAATTCCAGAGGAAGCAGCAAACGGCATATTGAATGCATCGCAGATTATCACGTTATTTTCCAATACATTCCGGAAAGATGTTTAGCCAATCTGGATGTGGCAAAAGTTATAAATATTATCCAACAGTTTAAGAAGGGATGAAGATGGAGAGTGGTGAACTACCGATCAGTTAACTCCGCGGTTGGGTGTCTCTTGGGCTGAATTACAAAGAACGTGTTACTGGATATATAGAAGGTAATTGGAAAACTGGGGAGGATGATAATGCATCGATGAAATGAAAACCATACGTGGCAAACATTTTCTGGAATGGTTGGAAGATGATTCTTGTGGACGTAGGCAACAAGGAGCTAGTGGATAACGTATCGTTGGATATTCAGGAGGATCTTTCATTAAGAACTCTCCCACTAACATCATAAGGAAAGTTAAAGTGAAAGGAATTGGGAAGAATGCATGCAAATAGGAAACTAAAAATTAGGTTTACATTCATGTGAATGGAATTGGAATATAGAAAATGTCGTGCACCAGCTGCATACAGTGTTGCTGAGACTAAACTTAGAGTATTGCGTACCGTTTGGAGTCCCAATCTAAGATAGAATATACTGACTACAGAGGAACTGCGAAAGGTATTCTCCAGATTAATCCATAAAATGGCAAGATCGTCTGATGGGGAAACTCAGCCTGTGATCTCGAATTTCAATAGATGAGAGGTGATTGTAGTGAAACTTAGAAACTTAGGAACATAGAGGGGACTGAATAACAGAGAGACATGGAGAAGGGCAAGCAGGCGAGATTAGGGAGAATCTCACGGTATTCTACACGGGCAAGTAGAACAGAATAATCAGCAAACAGTTAGTATCCATTAGAAACCAAAGGGGGGCAATCAGTGTGTCAAGCCGGAGAACATTGATAGATTGTTACATGTAAACATCACAGCTGTTTTACTTGGGAGAAGGAGGATGCAGGTACAGAATTCGAGAAGATGGACTGGAAAGCTCTTGAACAGATTGATGTAAAATACGAGCGGGGGTGTGAGGCTGTGTCTGGTATAAAATTGGACCGATCCACAGGTCTGGATAATGTTGGAGTCAAGGGAGGAAACTTTAATTGGAATCTGACCACAGGGGAGGTGCCAGAGGGACTTGAGAACAGCTAATATGATTCCACTTCACAGTAAGGGTGGTAGAGATTTGCCAAGGTAACTATGGACGAGCGAGTATTAGATCACTGTTCAGGAAACTACTGGAGAAAATAGAGAAGGAGAAAATCGAACTCCAATCAGAGTCACAAGGTTTGATCAGGGATAACCATCATGACTTTATCAGAGTGAAGTCACATCTAATGAATTTGATTGAATTAGTTTGAGGAGGTCGCTTATTTAGATTTGCACAAGGCCTCTGACAAAGTTCCACATGGGAAACTGAAAAACATAAAGTAAAATCTCAGAGTATCAAGGATAACTTGAAAAGTTACAACGAAATTTGTCTTAGTGTCAGGAGACAGAGGGTGGTGGGAGAAGGCTGTTTGTGTGACTGGAGACCAGTGTTCCCTGGTGTACCACAGGGATCAGTGCTGTGTCCCTTATTGTTTGTAGCATTCATAAATGGTATAGATGTGAATCTGGAGGGGGAGTGGGTGGAGGGGTGGGAATTGTGATAAGTTAGTTTGTGTTTGACACAAAGATTGGCCGAATGGTTGGCATTGAGGAGGAAGTTCTGATTTTACAGGAAAATACAAGTGGAATGATCAGATGGGCAGATTAATGGCAGATGGAATGTGATCCTGACAAATATGAGGTGATGTACTTTGGAAGGAGGAACCAGACATGGGGTGTACACAATGATTGGCAGAACACTAGGAAGGTCAGAGGGTATTTCTCCACACATCCCTGAATGTGACTGCACAGGGTAATAGACTAGTTGAGAATTGAACCTTGGGTGTAGCGTTTATTAAGCAGGGAGTAGATTATAAGTGCTATACAGGGCTTGGTTTAGTCCATGATGGAGTACTGTATGTCGTTCTGGGAGCCTCATTACAGGAAGGATGTGATTGTTCTGGAGGGGTTTGCAGAGGGGATTCACCAGGATGTTCCCTGGGATGGAGCATATCAGCTATGGGGAGAGGCGAGATAAGCTCGGGTTGTTTACTTTGGACGGAGAGGCTGAGGGGGATGTGATTCAGAAGGATAAGTTTACAAGGGGCATGGACAGGGTGGACAGACAACAACTGTTCCTTCTAGACAGAGGGTCAAGAACAAGGGACATCACGTTTAAAGTGAAGGGTTTGAGGTTCAGCGAGGATTTAAAGATTACTTTTTTTCACCCAGAGCGTGTTGAGGTCTGGAATGTACTTCCTGAGTGGGGAATTATCACGGCTAACCTCTCAACGTTAAAAGTACTTGGACGAGCATTTGGAACTTTCATAACATTCCAGGCTATGTGCCTGGTGTTGGAAAGTGGGACTAATATAGATCGTGCTGTATTTCTGTTGGTACAGAGACTATGCTCCTGTGCGTGTCTGATGTGGAGCTGAGCAGCTTAAGATAGGAATTGATGGGTTTCTGAAGATAATGTTCACAAGGTTATAAGAGTGAACTGTTATAGCTTGTCAAATTATGTCAATGTGAGAAGTATGAAAAAACAGTGCAGTTTCTTTCCAGTTTGAAACCAGAGAATGGAGAATGGGAAACAGGGAAATGGCAAAACTATGAATCCACAACTTCAGTTCTGTCTTTACAGAACTTTCTGACAATACCAGGAAAACCAAGTCTGGTCTGGAAAACGAAATAGTACATGGAACACAGAACATAGTAAATAAATGGTTTGGGAGAAATCATTGGGACTGAAAGTAATGGTCATAGACAACACTAACATAGATTTATGAAATGGGAATTATGTTTGAGAAACAGACTGGGAGACAAATGAAAGAGAAACAATGGATGTAAAACACGTGGATTTTCAGAAAAATGTTGATAAAGCTCCCAGCATAATTTGCAAATTCAAATCTTAGTGGATTGGGGCAAATATATGGTCATGTTTCTAGAATGGGACAGCAGGCAAGAAACAGTGAATAGAAATAAACAGACACGTGGAGCAACAGCCTGACATTGTATTTAAGGTAAGATTCTGTGAGTATGACTATATCCCTGACACGCCATCACCTTCCCCGGATATCTCCTGTCTCACCAGCAGGTCAGACAAAGCAGAAGTGGTGGCACAGTGGGATACAGTTGGAAGGGAATTGCTCTGGGAGTCCTCAACAGTGACTCTGTATCCCATGAAGTCTCATGGCGTTAGTTTACACATGGGAAAGGAAACCTCCTGCTGATTACCATGCACCAGCCTCTTCCAACTGATGAGTCATTACTCCTCCAAGCTGAACAACACTTGGAGGAAGCTCTGAGGGTGACAAAGGCACAAAATGTACTCTGGGTTAGGGACGTCAATGTCCACAAAAAGAGTGGTTCAGCAGCAGCATTACTGATTGAGCTGGTTGGGTCCGAAAGGATATAACTTCTCAACTCGGTCTGCGGCAGGTGGTGAAGGAACCCACAAGAGGGAAAAGCCATATTTGACCACAGCCTTACTAATCTGCCAGTTGCAGAAGTATCTGTCCATGACAGTATCGGGTAAGAGTGACCACTGCATAGTCATTGTGGAGATAAAGTCACACCTGCACATTGAGAATAACCTCCACCATTTTAGGTGGCACTATCCCCGTGCTAACTGGGACAGACTTCGAACAGCTCAAGTCTGGGTTTCGATAATGTGTTGTGGGTCATCAATAGCAGCATAATTGTACTCCAGCACAACCTCATGGCCTGGCATATCCTCCTCACAACAATTACCATCAAACCAGAGGATCAACATTGGTTCAATGGAGTGTGCAGGATGGCAGGAGCAACACCGGGCATACCTGACAATGAGGTGTCTGCCTGATGAAGTCACCAAACAGGACTACCTGTGTGCCAAACAGCACAAACAGTAAGTGACAGACAGGCGAAGTGATTCCACAAGCAACGGATCAGATCTAAGCTCTGCAGTCCTTCCACTTCTAGTTGAGAATAGTTATGGACAATTAAACAAGTCATTGGATGAGGAGATTCCACAAGTATCCCCATCCTTAATGATGGAAAAGCCCAGCACTTCAGTGCAAAAGATAATATTCACGCATTCGCAACAATCTTCAGTCAGAAGTGCTGAGTGGATGATCCATCTCAGCCTCCTCCAGTGGTCCTCAACAATTCAGTTACCAGTCATCAACCAATTTGATTCACTCCATGCGATATCTAGATTCAGTTGGAGATACTGGATACCCTAGAGGGTACATACTCTGACAACATTCTGTCAATAGTATTGAAACGTTGTTCTCCAGACCTTGTCACTGCCCTCACCAAGCTGTTCCAATACCGTTACAACAATTACATTTCCCCGATTATGTGGAAAATTACCCCAAGTGTCTCCTGTATATAAAAAGCAGAACAAATCCAATCCGGCCAATTACCACTCCATCAGTCTACTCTCTATCATCAGTAAAGTGGTGAAAGGTCTCAGTGCTTTCAAGCAGCACCTGCCCAGCAATACCCTGGTCAATGACGCTCAGTTTGGGCTCCACCAGGGCCACTCAGCCACTGACCTCATTACCGTGGTTCAAACATGGACAATAGAGCTGAATTACAGAGGTGGGGTGAGAGTGATAGCCCTTTAAATCAAGGCTGCCTTCGACCAAGTATGGTGTCAAGGGGCCTTAGCAAAACTGGAATCAATGGGTATCAGAGGGAAACTCCCTGCTGGTTGGAATCATACCTAACATGTTGGAAGGTGGTCATGGTTGATAAAGGTCAGTCAACTTAGCTCCAGGGCAAGTCTGTAGGAGTCCCTCGGGCAGTGACCTAGGTCCATACATCTTCAGGGCTGCTTGAGCAATGACCTTGCCTCTATTCTAAGGTCAGAAGTGGGGATGTTCGCCAATGATTGCACAATATTCAGCAACATTTGTGGCTCATCAGATACTGAAGCAGTCTATGTCCAAATGCAGCAAGATCTGGACAGTATCCAGGCTGACAAATGGCAAGTAATAGTCACGTCAGACAAATGCCAGACCGTGAACATCACCACTAAAATACAATCAAACCTGCCCATTATCATTCAATGGTGTTACTGTCACTGAATCCACAGTGGTCTGCAGCGGTTCAACAAGGCAGCTCACCACCACCTTCTCAAGGGGCAACCAGGGAGAGGCAATAAATGCTGGCCCAGCCAGTCACACCCAGATTCACAAAATAAATTAATTGAAAAACCAGATTTTTTGAACAGAGGAAGGTTGCTGAGGTATCACAGGGATCGGTGCTCGGGTCCCATCTGTTCACAATAACCATTAAACATTTGGTTGCGGGAATCAAATACAATATATCCCAACCTGCTGAGAGAACGAAAGGATGTTGGATTGCGAGTGGGTGAGGAGGTTGTAAAAAAGCTTCAAGGTGACTAAGACAAGAGGAGTGAATGGGCAAATACGTGGCAGAAGGAGAGCAAGGTGGGTAGAGGTGACGGTGTACCCTTTAGTGGGAACAAGAGATTGGCAGCTTTTCATTTGAAAAGGGATTATTTGAAACATGTTGATCTAAAAAGCGACGTATGGGCCTTTTTGTTGTTTCCTTCTGCGCGGCCCTCCGAGGTCCCTGCAGCACAGTGAGGTCTGAACCCACGAGGCAATACTGGGAATGGCATTCACACGCTGCCCAGTGCACATAGACCTACCAACTGGGGAGCTACAACATTGCAAAGGATCTGGATCACCCTGTACACCAGTCACTGAAAACAATATTGCAGGAGCAAAAATCAGATAGGAAGATCAATGATGTGCTGACCTTCATTTCAGGGGGATTTGAGTCCAGGAGTAAGGGTGTCTTACTGCAGCTGTAGAGGGCTTTGGTGTGACCCTATCTCAAACACTGTGCAGTATTCTGTGCAGATTTGGTCTCGGTACATAATAAAGGACAAACCTGACATTGAGGGAGATCAGTGAAGGATGACCAGACCGATCTTTGTGATGACAGGCTTGTTGTGGGAGCAGAGTTTGGGGCGACTGGGACTATATTCTATGGGGTTTAGGAAAATGAGTGGAGATCTCAGTGAGATATATCAAGCTCTGACAGGGTGAGATGGATTGGAAGCAGGGATAATAATTCCCCTGGCTGTGGTGTCTGAAACAAGGGTCCACAGTATTAGGTACAGACAGACCATTCTGCAATGAGATGACAATAAATGTCTGCACTCAGCGACTGGTGAACCTGGGGAATGCACTCGAACCTGGAAGCCAAGACACTGAAAATAAATACGGACGTAGAGACAGTAAAGGAATGGTTGGAGAGAAGGAGAACGATATGGAAATAAAGGGCCAGGTATCATTATATTGAATTGGGTAGGAAACTCGACAGACCAAAGGGACGAGTGCACTTCCTACTTTATAGCTTCCCACAGTAATTCACATTAAGGGATGTGTACAGTGTGTGGGAAAAGTGCATTGTGTACATATTTGAACATGAACTGGAATGGGGAAGGCTCAATGTGTTGTATGACCTACTCCATTCCCGATGTTTCTATGTAGTCTGTAAATGTTGTCACAAGCTCTCAGATGTTAGGAAGGAGGTCTCTGCAGGGTCAACAGGACTGTGTTCCTCATTCCCTTTTTCCGATACTGAGGCTGTGGCCGGGTGTTCTGTCCGGTTTTATCCTTTAGACCTCGGAACAGTTTGATACAATAGAATGTCTTGTTTGGCGGATTCAGAGACCATTGAAGAGTTTATCACATGTCTGTGTGTCTGCAGTCACGTTTAGGCCAGACCAGGAAAGCACGGGAGATTCATTTTCTAAAAGGACATTTGTGAAGCAAATTGGTGTGAACAATCGACATTGGCTTGAAGGTCACTATTTACGGACACCAGATTTTGCATCTTAATATTTTGTCAATTGTGTTTAATTTACACCAGCTGCCAGAGCATTAGCCTGGTCTGGATTAGTAATCCAGTGACCTTTCCACAGCAGCACCATCTCTACATGGGGACCTATCTGAAATCATACTGAGCAGGTTATTTCTGTGCTGTTTGATAACTCTGTCAAAAAGAACTTCCACCAATTTGACTGTCGAGGTGGGTCTGAGGGGGAGGTAACTGGTCAGATTGTAATTATAATCCTCTTAGGAACTGAACATAGTTGAGTAATTTTCCACATTACCAGGGAGATGTCAGAGTTGGAGCTGGAATGAAACAGTTTCCCCAGGGACACGGCTTGTTGTGCCGCACAAGTCTTCAGTCCTATTACAGGAATGGGGTCAGGGACCATTGCCTTTTTCGTACGTACTGTGTTCAGCTGTTTTTTCATGTCACGAACAGCAAATTGAATTGATGAAGACGGGCATCTGTGATTCTGTGGGTATCATGGCGACGGTGAGGTGGATCATCAACTCCACACTTCTGGCTGAGGGTGGTGCAGATACCACATCCTGGTCTTTTACACTGATGTGCAGAGCTGTTCGATTACTGAGGATGGGGATATTTGTGGAGTCCTTTGCTCCAGTCATTTGTTTAATCATCCATCACCATTTATGACAGAATGTGACAGGATTGCGGAGCTTCGATCAGATCTGTTGGTCAAATGTGGTAGCTTTAATGGGTGAGCATCAGGTTTAGGTTCACGTGGTTCTGACCCAGTCATGTTCACTCACAGTCATTACTGAAACATAGATCGTATTGATGGCAATGGCAGACTGAGGAAATTATTCGAGGCTAAAAGTTACAGGTTGTGGTTGAATGCTGTTTTGCTTCTCCTGCTGTAGTCTACAGCACTACATAAATACGCAGTTTTGAGCTGCAATATCTACAATGCAATTCTGCTGTCTGTCCCTTAGTTCACATCGAGACCCATTCACCCATCAGTCATGTACTCAGTGACCTACTCTGGTTTCTGATGTGGTAACACTTCCATTTTCATACTCTCATTCTGCTGAGGGTCTCTTCCCGGGTCATGCTTTCAATCTGACACATTCTGCAAAACAATTAACTGTTTTTAATCAATTGTTTAATTCATCTGAATCTTTTCCCTTGAGTAATACCATTTTCTGTGTTTAAAGTGAATGTGTTTCCTCTGTTTCTCTCCCTGACCATGATTAAGAGCTCTGTTGTGTCAGTGATGCCAGCCTTATGGAGTTTCAGAGCCAATGAATTCTCTGGATTCCCAATCATCTTCACCACATTGTATGTTTCTTTTTTTGGTTTGATGCCTTATTACTCATGGTTGCCTTGTCCTACCATGAGTATGTTTCATCTCCTTTGGGACGAATTTCTGATATCCTCCGAAATATCCCCAGAAATTCCTGCTTTTGCTGTTCCATGGTCTGCCCTGCTCGGCTCCCCTTCCAATTAACTCTGGCCAGCTCCTCCCGCATGCCTTTGAAGTTACATTGCACATTTATAATCACATTACATCAAGAAGAGAGCAATAGATATAAACTGAAAGAAGGAGCTTTGAGAGAAGAGACGCAAAGAATAATTGGTAAATTTCTGAACTAGATACAAAGAGAGAAAGAGCGAGACAACATAGATGAGGAAATGTGAAAAATGAGAAAACTAGATCATCGAAAGAAGTAGATGCATATCCCTCAATGTTTTGGCAATTCCTGTGCGCTGTGGTCCTTTGTATAGTGCATGGACAACAAAGCAATGTGTTCAAATGCTGGCTCTGATGCCAGAATTTTTATTTCCAATAATATGACAGACACTAGCTTTGGAAAATATCCAACAGGCCAACATATTGAATTCTGGTAGAAAGGGGATTAACTGAAATAAGTTGGGACACCAGAAGCAAGCATTTATAACACATCCTGATAAGAAGGAGAGATTGGAGTGGAGAATTCCAGAAAAGGAGGGATCGTTGAGAGAAAGGGAACATATCATTTTAGATGAAAATCAAATGATGTTTTAATGTTTTATAAATTCTTTACATCATATGCATCACTTTTTGTTAACTGTGTCTCCGTTATTCATTTAGAATGTGTTGTGCACATATGAAAAATGTTACTTATCTGCACACACACATTGATTAAACAGTGCATATAAAATCATTGTTCCACCATTGAAACTGTCCTGTTGTTGTGTTACGCGGATACACGAACACCAACTAGCCACCAAAAGACAGGACGCACTATCACTATGTTCCATACATACAGACAAAGAAGGGCACCACTTTGACTGAGACAAAGTACACATATACTAAGACACGCAAGGACATTCTGAGAGGAAAGGCATTCTGACCAGAAGTCCATCAATAAACGCATCAATTTAGATCCTATCTACCTTCTCTTGTAAAACAAAAGAACTGGAAATGACATCACCCATCTTAAGAACCCAAGACCTATAAATAGAGAGGCGCAACATACCACCAGCACTTCAGCAGAGACTCTCACTGATGATGTTACCTAGTCATAGTGTCGAATCATCAGAAAACAAACCTTCAAGCACAGCGAGCTAACTTGCATACATACAAACTGTTATTTTTCTTTTATTAGTGGAATTTGGGAGTTCTTTGTCACTCATGTATTAACAGATTACGAGGTGAGGTGAGCTTTTTAGGTTTGTGGTTTTAATTAACAGAAGTGCTCGACATAGATGTCTCCACAGTTTGGGGCCCCACTGTAAGGGACTTGGACAGATTTGAACAGATTTCAGGTACAAAATGTCCCAGCAAATTCCAACACGTTGCAATTAGTGACCTAGATCTTCAAATAAAACCGGTCGGAAAATCTGTTTAATGTTGTTTACTGGTGGTTGTTTAAATTAAAAGTGAGGGAAACGGCTTTTAACATTACTAAAGAGGTTCCCAAATTTTCCAAGCAAGTTTAGAAAGACAAAAGGAGGACATTTTTTAGAATTACCAAATAGGTTGGAATTGTGTTTAACAAGGGACAAAATGAAAGCTGAATTTGTAATGGAGTTGGTAAAGCACTTTGATGTATTCGAGAAACAGACAAGTGCAGTCGAGTTAGATAAAACTTAAGTTGCAAATATGGCAACTGAATTTAGAAGATAAAGAAAGAGACGGAAACAGAGAGAGAAAAAAAGTGAAGGAGAGGAAAAAGAAAGAGAGAGAGAATTTGAGATTCAGAAGTTGGGATTTCGACAAGAAAGTTAAATTAACAGGATGGAGATGAAGGGAGAACGTCGGGATGTATACAACTGTGTTAGTGCCTTGCCATATTTTGGTGAGAAAAATGTCAAAACCTTTTTTATTTCATTTGAAAAAAAATGACTCAGCAGATGACGTGTCCAGTGAACTTGTGGGTATTGCTCGTTCAGACTAAGCTGGTGGACACAGCTGGTGAGGTATGTGCAGCGCTGTCAGATGAGGGGTCAAGAGATTATCAAGATGTTAAATTGGTTATTTTGATTGGTTATGAATTGGTACCAGAAGCATATAGACAGAGGTTCATAAAAATAGAGACGGAACCAGGTCAGACTTATGTTAAGTTTGAAAGAATTAACTACAGTCATTTTGACAGGTGGGTGCTGGCCTTAAAAATAGATAAGACCTGTGAGGCTTGAAGGGAGATTATTATGCTGAAGAAGTTGAAAGACTCACTTCCAGAGATGGTAAAAATTCATGTGCACGAACAGAAAGTTCAAAAAGCGAGAAGCGCGGCAGAAATGGCAGGTAAATAAACATTGGTGCATGAGATGAAATTTAGCTTCCAGGAGAATTTTCATGCTATGAGGGATAGAGATTGGGAGAAGGGAAGTTCACACATTACAAAGCGAACAGTAGCGCACAATAGTTTACCACAAGTGAAAAAAGAAGCCCAAAGGGGTTGAAAGGAGGTGAAAGGCCTCAGGTGTTCTCAGTATAAGGGAGTGGAACACATAAAATGACAGTGCTGATGGTTTAAGGAGGGCACTGGGAAAAGGTGTTTTCATTGAAGTAAGCTGGGACACACTGTGATGGTCGTTGAAGGAAGGCACTTTGGGGAACGATGCGGTAGAAGAGGCTAAGGCAGTGGCATTAGTGAAACTGGTAAAGGAGACCCCAAGTAGAGCTGAGGAGCTGCAGGAGAGTGCACAGCCGAGGCAGGGGCTCGGTATGGAGTCGGTACCTGATCTCTGAAAGAATTCACCTCTGTAGATAAAGTTTACTCAGAAAGATCAGGAGGAGAAGGACAAGAAGTTATAATTTTGTGAGATATGGGATCTGCTCAGTCTGTAATAATTGAGAAGTGAGGCGCCAGAAAAGCACAACAGATCAGGCAGCATCCACACAGCAGGACAATCGAATATCAGGCAGAAACCCATCGTCAGGAATGGCGTGGGGGGACAGTGGGGCTGAAAGATAAATACGAGGGTAGTAGCTGGGCTGGTGGGAGGGTCACCGGGAAGGCGATAAGAAGATGTAGGTTGGAGTAATAGTGATATATCGGTTTGGAGGGTGGAGTCAGTAGGTGGGAAGGAAGCTGGCCAGTTAGGGCGGTTCAAGAGGGCAGTGCTAGTTTGAACGGTTCAATCTGGGAGAGGTTGGGGGAGGGGAGATTTGGAATTTGGTGAAGTCACCGTTGATGATGGTTCTAGTTTGAGGGTTCAAGTTGTCCTACCACCTATCCACAACACCCTCCTCTCCGAGCTATCACCATCACACCCCACCTGCGTCTACCTATCGCCTTCCAAGCTATCTTACACCCAGCTCCGCTCCCACTCTCCTATTTATTTCTGGGCCCCCTTCCCCCTCCCTTACCCCACCTCCCACTTTCCTGATGAAGAATTTATGCCTGAAACGTCAACTCTTCTGCCCCTCAGATGCTGCCTGGTTGGCTATGCTTTTCCAGCCCCACACTTTTCAACTCTCACCTCCAGCATCTGCAGCCCTCACTTTCTCTCGGCCTCGAATAGTGAGAGATGAAAGTATTTTCACTCTTTCTGTCATATTAATCAAGATCGTGACAATTTGTGGAATGGGGTTAGAAATTAAGTATTCCCTTGTGTAACATCAGGATGGAATGCCAAATCAAGGTTGGGGCAGTAACAGTGACAGTGAGTAACAGAGTGTCATTTCCTGGATTACAGTTTATTCTTGTGAACGATTTAATAGGATCCAAGGTGGGAGTGGCACCACATGTGTTGGAGAAGGCAAAAGGAAAACTAGGAAATTGGGGAGTTAAAAGAAAAATACCCAGGATTTTTCCAGACTGTATAGTAACAAGATCCCACTTCATAAGTTACAGCAGGAAGGAAAAACGAACGAAAAAGACAAATGAGTTGATGTGCAGTGAACTGACTCCCTGTTTGATGTCACGGTGCAGGAAAAACCTGAACAGGCAGAGGGTCAGGCAGAGGGGTTTAGTCCAGAAAGGCTAATGGACTTATAACAGATATATACACACACATTCACACACACATACACATGCATACGCACAGAAAAGGAATCAGAATATATATTCGAACGTTATTAACGTAAAGATAGAATGCTAAAATTAAAATGGAGACTCCGATAGGTTACTGCAGAAGGGAAATGGGCCGAAGTGCACCAGATTGTGTTAGAGGTAGCGTACAGTGTTACAGGTAGCACATAAACTAACGGCAGGCGGTCACCTTGGTGTACAGAAGATTCAGGTTAAGGTACAGAGGCATTTTTAGTGGCCTGGAATGCACAAGGACGTGGTTATTTTTTGACGTACATGTCAAACATTCTAAATAGTAAGTAAGTCACAGGCAGGAATAAAGCCAGCACCTTTGTTACCAATTCCTGCATTCGAAGAACATTTCACGTAGGTTATGATGAGTTGTGTAGCTCCCCTATCTAAAATAAAAGTGGAAACTAATATTTGCTAGCCATAATGGATGTGTCTACCAGATTTCCAAAGGCAATTCTATTATGGAGCGTTAAGGTAAAAAGGGAGTTGTAGGAGTTGGTAGCTTTCTTTAGTCACTGTGGGCTCCGCAGAGAGATTCATTCAGACCAAGGTCTCATTTTACCAATCAGCTGTTGAAGGAAGTCATGGATAGCTTAGGCATACAGCAGTTTAAATCAAGGGCGTCCCATCCTGAATCCCAGGGAGCCTTGGAAAGTGAGCATCAGACGCTGAAGACCATATTAACAGTGTACTGTCAGGATTACTGGAATGATTGGAATGAAGGTGTCTCATTGAATTGTTTGCCATTAGACAAAAATTATTTGCCCCAAATAAATCTACTCAGTTTACTTCCATTGAGTTAATATTTGAAGTGAGAGGTCCTTTGGAATTAATTGAATATAAATTGACAGGACCGAAGTCAGAGATCTCACACTCGGATTATGTATGTGAGGTGAGGGAGAGATTAGATGGAGTAGGTGAGTTCGCTAAACAGCACCTGAAGGGCACAGCATAGAATGAAGCAAGTGGCAGATAAAAACTCTGAAATTTTGACGATTTCCTGTGGGGATGACGTATTAGTATTGTCACCAGTGATAGGAACTCCCTTCACAGCCAGGTTTAGTGACTCAGGAACAGAGTTACAGTCAGATGAACAAATTGTGCAGTTTATCTATATGATGTAGTGACCTTTAGCAAGTGATTGAAAGCTCACACGTTACAGTTGGCAGAGCATGTTGAACGATTACAAGAAGCAAACTTGGTAATAAACTTAAAGAAAATAGAATTCACGAAGGCAGAGGTGACATTCTTGGGACATTACATTAGACATGGAAGATTGACCCCATGGAACACAAAGACGAAGGGCTTTGAGGAATTTCCACAACCATCCTCAAAGAAAGAGGTGCTTCGATTTTTGGAACTGATTGGATTCTATCGGAAGTTTGTTCCAAACTTCAGCAGCGTATTGGCACCACTGATGGACTTAGTAAAGAAGAACACAGAATTGTGGTGGACAGAACAATGCCAGGAGGCATTTGAGAATTTTAAAGCAGGATTAATCACCGCATCAGTTTTAGCTACACCAAATATTCTGAAACCCTCGGGATATAGGAGTCGGAGATGTATTGATTCAGAAAGATGATGATGGGATTGAATGGCCAATTGGCTACTTGTCAAAAAAACTCAATATCCACCAGAAACAAAATACAACATCTCCATTACTGAAAAAGAATGACTAAGTTTCGCACTGGCCTGACAATATTTTAATGTTTATGTGACAAATAAATTGTTGGAGATGGTTGTGGACAACGACAAACCTCTCGCGTTTTTTGGAATATTTAAAGACCAGAATATGAGAATATTTCATTGGAGTCTTATCACGCTGACTTTAAACTTACACAATGTACATGCTGTGGGTCCTAAAATGTGATAGCAGATGTGTTATCGCGGATTTAAAGGAACAGGTGTTGATAAGATTTGACTTATCCCAGTGTTTTATATGTGTGCAAAATTAATATGAATGATATAACTGAGATTAATACTTTTGTATTTCATCATAATGGGATTAAGAATTAGAGGAAAGGAAACGAAGCCATCTTTTCATTCTGATGGTTCTTTTTTTTTCTGAAGGGGGGTGGTGTTATGAAGCCGAAAGCATGTCAGGTCACTTTAAGACAGAACGGGTTTTGTTGAATACAAAGTACAGCACAGATGCCAGCTAAATGTCTGATTGTTCCATATGTCACAATTAGCTGGGAAATGATACCTGGGTTTTGGTTGCTGTTTTGCCAACAATTCAAATACAACCAAAGAGTTTAAATAACGTTCAGGATACCAGAAGCCAACGGAATTTGAATATTATTGTTTGGGTACCTGGAAAGCAATCAAATGTGAGAATTATTGTATCATTGGAAGTATATAAATCCAGCATTTTGAACACTAGAGGGAGAGCCACTGCCATCCAACAGCAGAGTAACTGCTGTAGAGCAGGAGTGCTAACTGACCATCCCAAACACTCTCTATCAAAGATACATGTTCATGTAAACCTACTTGCAATAAAAACATGACCCAGGGAGATCAGCAGCTGGAAGAGTGAACACAGCAGGGAAGATAGAGACTGTGTGGTCTTGAGATTGTAATGTTTCATATGTGGGTTGTTGGAACAGCAGATTTTGACAGAGTCAGAGTCAGATAGTAAGTAGCTAAGAAAAGAGGGGCTTGTATTTGTGAAGCCCCTCTAGTGTTCACTATTAAAGTTAAGAAACTAACTTGTTATTTTTTGTTGAAATAGTGGAATGTAGGAGATCGCTGTCGCTCATATTTTAACAGATTACGAGGTGAGGCGAGCTTTTCTAGGTGTTTGGTTTTAATTAACAGAGGGGTTCGAGTCCACCTTGTAAATGTCCATCCACGCTAACCCCAATTCCCTGCAGTTGGCCAATATCATCCTAGACTTTTCCTATCCACATATTTATCCAAATGCTTTTGAAATGTTGTTAATGTACCCCCCTCAACCACATCTGCTGGCAGCTCATCCACGTCCCAGCCCTCTGTGTAAAGAAGTGGCCCCACAGGTTCCCTTTTATTCCTTCCCCTTTAACCTTAAACTGATCCCCTCTAATCCTCGATTCTCTACACCTTGGAAAAAGACTGAGAGCATTAACCCTACCATCGTGATCTTATTCAGCTCTAAAAGGACTCCCTCAGTCTCCTTCACGCTAAAGAAAAGGTGCTAGCTTGTCCAAACTCTCCCTATAACTCAGACCAATGGGTCCTGGCAACGTCCTTGAAAATTTCTTCTGCACTCTTTCTAATTTAATAGCATCCTCCCTATAACAATGTGACAAAACTGAACACAATACTCTAAGTGCAGCCTGACCAAAGTCCAGTATAACTGCAACATAACTTCCCAGCTTCTCTGTACTCAATGTCCTCCCTGATGAAGGCCACTGTGCAAAAAGCCTTCTTCACTGCCCTGTCTACCTGTGACTCCACTCTTAGAGAACCGTGCACCTGAACTCCAAGGTCTCTCTGCCCACTACACTCTTGAAGATCTTTCCATGCACCATGAAACTCCTACCTTGATTTGATTTCCCAAAATGTAAGACATCACCCATCTATATTAAATTCCATTTGCCATTTCTCGGCCCACTTCCCCACCTGATTAAGTCCCTGCCGCAATTTCTGATAAACTTCCTCACTGGTCACGCTACCACTTATTTTAGTGTCATCTGCAAACTTACTAATCATACCTTGTACATTCTCAACCAAATCATAGATAACAAACAGCAATGGGCCCAGCCTCCGGTCTGACAAACAACCTTCCACTAAACCCTCTGCTTCCGACCATCAACCCAACTGTGTATCCAATTGGACAGTTCCCCCAGCATTCCACGTGATGGAACCTTCCTGAGCAGCCTGCCATGTGGAACCTTATCAAAGGCCATACTGAAATCCATAGAGACTACGTCGACTGCTCTGTCCTCATCAACCTTCCTGGTCACTTCACCAAAGAACTCTAAGAAATTTGGGAAGCATGATCTCCCACTCACAAGTCTATGCTGACTGCTCCGAATCAAACCCTGTGTAAGTAATGGGTGCAGTCAATGGTATGCTGTGCTTCATTGTAAGATGATTCGAGTACATAAGTAAAGCCATCTTCCTGCTGTTGTAGAGCCTTGCTGAGAGAGCATTTGGGGCACTCTGTACAGATTTGATCTCCTTTGTAAGGAATGATCTCCTTACCACAGACATGGGTGATGGTAACATGGGGATAGAGTGAATAAGCTGAGTGTTTAATCTGTAGAGCTGTGAGAGACGAAGAAATGGTGATGCTGAAACACGAGGAGTGGCAGCGATCACTTATTTCCAAAAGAGACATTGATAGGGAGAGAAATTCCATACTTTACCCAGGATTGATTGGTTTGATTTATTGTCACGTGTACCTCAGTACAGGGAAACACGTTGTTTATGAGCAGTGGGGGAAGATCATATTAAGCAAGGCCAGACAAATCATAGGGTGGAAATAGACTTGGACAAAGTAAGGCACACAGGTTACACTGAACAGGACATGCACTAGACAAGGTCAACATGAACAAGATCACCATTATTTGAACTTAGAGAGTCCATTCATCAGTCTATCGTGACTTCCCTAATAGTTTATTTGCCTAAATTAACTCTCCCCACGTTATTGTGCAGTCGGCGTGTGAACCCTGTACTGAACATCAGGTTATTCACAATCCCCAACAGCAGCCACAATACCTTCCATCGGAAACAGGTAGCCATTCCCACCAGCTTCCACCCTACATAGAGAACACCAGGCAGCCTTCTCGGAGATGGTACATGCCTTCTTGAGATTTCACACAACACATATGATTTCCCTGCTCACCGCGAGTAACCCACGTTAAAGTCCCACGTGTGTATCATGAGCGTTGGCGCCACGAGGTACAACGTGGAGCAGTCTGTTTGTGCAGCCTCTGCTCCAATTGTTCATCACGTTAGAGCATCAATTAGGAGACAGTGAGAACTGCCCATGCTGGAGATCAGAGTAGAGAGTGGTTTGCTGGAAAAGCACAGCAGGAGAGTCGACATTTTGGGCATAAGACATTCATCAGGATCAGCATCAATTACCCTATTCTGCCCCCGTGTAAGTGCATTGAGGTGGAAATGGCCTTCTACTGTTCCTGTATAAGTGGCTCAACTGGCTGAATGGCCTCCTCTTGTTCATGTGTAAGTAACTCAAGGGGCTGAATGGCCTCGTTCCGTTTCTGTGTAATTGACTCAGGGGACTGAATGACTTCTTCCTTGTCCAATTGGACAGGGCCAAGGGCCTGACCTTTTACCCCTGGTTCCTGTTTGAAAGCTCGATGTACTGACAAGTGTGATGATGCTGCAGCTTTAAGAGGTTATTTTGTCCTGGTTTCTTTTAAGAGAGAGATTGAATGATCGTTACCAAGCTGGTTAGTTAAGACCACTTGAGTAAACAGCGAGGGAGGCCTTAGGTTTATTTTAATGCAGCCTGAATGGGTGTGACCAGCTCTCACAGATTAGGATCTTTGAGTTTGTGGCAATCTGTGACTGAATATTCAGTTTTGCCAAAGGCTGTCTTTATGGGATTTTCGTATATCGGAACAGTTCATTAGTAATATCTCCACGCTATATTATTCTGATAACTTGTCCAATAGAATTAAGTTATTCTAATTTCCTTTTTCTTTGGTTTCATTTTATCTTTCGTGTTTAAATAGTGTTGAGCTTCACACCGAGTATTTTGACCAGTCACATTGCATCTGGAACAGACAATTTACATTCCCTTTAAAATAAGAAAACATTAGAGTCTAGGAGACTGCCTTCCAATATTTTCGAGGGGCTCCGGTGTGGCCCATCACACTAGACTCCTTCTCTTCCTGAGTAATAGGCTGGAGGCACTGAATGGGCTGTCCCTGTTCTTCTCCAATAGTGTCAATGGGCTGAATGGCTTCCTCAGATTCCTGTGAAACCAGCGTGAGGTGCTGAATGAACTCTATTTTTACTGGGGCAATGTGCAGTGTCAGGCAGTGCTGTTACATGAATGTTACTGATACTTTAACAGCACAAGTCTCAATGGAGTCTGGGTCTTGTTGCACATGAACACAGACCAGTTCAGGAGCTGAGAGGGGAACAAAATGTTCTGAACATAGTGGAATCTTCAGTGACCATCCCCACTTCTGATCTTATGTTGAGCAGGGTGAGGTTGGGGAGACATTGATGAAGCAGCTGAAGATGTTTGTGAAGAGGAAGCTACCCTGAGGATCTCCCACAGAGGTGACCCAGGACTGAGATGATGACCATCTTCCTTTGTGCCATGTTTGACCCCAAACACTGGAAAGTTTACTCTGATTCCCATTAAGTGCAGTTTTGTTAAGCTCCTTGATGTCAACACAAGTCAACCACTGCCTTGATATCAGGGCCAGTCATTTTTACCTGAACCCTTGTCTCAACCTCTTTTGTGCACATCAATAAACCATGATATAGGAGCAGCAAGTGTTTTCTTCAAACAGGTGGGATTGAATGTCAGGATTTCTCTTCTCAAGAGTGTTCGGGGAGCGAGATGTCTGAAAGTATTTGAAGAGGATGTAGATGGATATTGATCTGACAGAGAGGTGAGGGCTATGAAGAGTTGGATATGAAAGAGGATTTGAGACCAAGAGCAGATCAGTCACGATCTTAGTGAAGGGCAAGGCAGGTTTGGGGAGTGAATGACCTGCCCCTGTTTCTGATGTTCTTACATTCTGTTATTGGAGTGTTACTGGGTGTTATTTTCATGAATGTGCAATTACTAAATATTGCAGTCAGGGAGACCAGAGGATTTTGTGAGCCAACTCTGGTTGAGGTATGGGGGCTGTATTCACAGTGAATCTGGGTCTAACCATGACCAACAAATGAAGCACAAGTTGCAGAGAGGGGAAGCTCTGTAAAGAGAGATGAGGGGCCTCTTTCATACCCGTGCCTGGGCTTTCCAATTACATTTCCCAAATCACCTCAAAACATGTGTAACAGTCTTGAGAGGCTGAATGGTCTCCCCTGTTTCTGTGCAACAGGTTATAGGAGTAAGTAACCTCCAACTGCTCCTGTCCAGCAGGTTTGAGGGGCTGAATGGAACACAGGAACATGGGACTGAGGAGCAGGAGTGGGTCATTAGATACTTCGAGCCTTCTCCACCAGGCACTAAGATTGTCTCAGCCCCACTTTCCTGTCTGTGTCCCATTATCTGTGACTCACTTCTCTGTCAAATATTTAACTAATGCAGCTTTCAATCAATGTGAACATAGAGGCACGATAAACTTCCAGAGAAGAGAATTCCCACTTGAAAAGTCCTTTCAGAATTATTCATCATCCCTCTTATAGAATCAGAGAGTCATGCAGAATGGAAACAGACCCGTTAGTCCAATCTGTTCACTCCGATCAGATATCAAATCTGATCCAGTCCCATTTGCCAGCATTTGGTAAATATCCCTCCTCTTTCAGATACTTTTTCAATGAGTGATTGTAACCGCCATCACTACTTCCTCTGACAGCACTTTATGTACACACACCACTCTCTGTGTGAAACATTTACCTTCAGGTCCCTTCTAAATTATTCGCCCTCTCACCTTCAACCTATGCCCTCTTGTTCTGGACTCCCCTATCCTGGGGAGCAGAACGTGGCTGTTCAGAATATCCATGCCCCTGATGGTTTTATAAACCTCTATAATGTCACCCTTCAGCCTCTGACACTCCAGGAGAAAGCACCTCAACCTAATCAACCTCTCCCTATAGCTCAAACCTCCAGTCCTGGAACATCTGTGTGTCAGTCATTTCTGCAGACAACCAAGTTGTACGCAGCATTCTTAAAGTGGCCTCACCAACATCCTGTACAGATGCACCATACCACCACAACTCCTATATTCAATCCTCTGACTGATTAAGGCAAATGTGCCAAATGTGTTCTGCACCACACTGTCTATCTGCGACTCCACGTTCAAGGAACTATGCACCTGCAGCCCTATGCCCCGTTGTTTCACAACATGCCCCAGGACCTGACCAACAATTGTATAGTTCCTGCCCTGGTTTGCATTTACAAAATGCAAAACCTCGTATTTATCTAAATTAAACTTCATCTGTCCATCCATGCCCCTTTGTTCCATCTAATTGTGGTCTTGTTGTACTCTGAGATAATCGACTACACCACCTTTCTGATGTCATCTGTAACCTTTCGAACTATGGCCCCAATATTCACATCTAAATCCATTACATAAATGATGAAATGCAGTGAACTCAGTACTGATTCTAACAGCACACTGCTGCTCACAAGCCTCCAGTCTGAAAAATATCCCTCTTCCTTCAAGCCAATTGTGACTAGCTTCCTCTGTATCCCATGCGACAGAAAGTTACTGATCTGTCTACCAATCGGAATGAAATACTAGCTATGAAGAGAGGCTGAGTAGGTTAGGTTTATTTTCACTGGAAAAAAGGAGATGGGGTGGGGGTACCTGATTGAGGTTTACAAAATCATGAAGGGTATAGACAGGGTGGATAGAGAGGGGCTTTTTCCCAGGGTGAAGGATTCAGTAACGAGAGGTCGTGCTTTCAAAGTGAGAGGTGGAATGTTTAAGGGGGATACACGCGGTAAGTACTTCACACAGAGGGTAGTGGGCATTAGGAACGTGTTGCCTGCAGAGGTGGTAGAGGCAGGCATGGCAGATTCATTTAAGATGCGTCTGGACAGATGTATGGGTCGGTGGGGAGCAGAGGGATACAGATGGTTAGGAATTCACCAACAGATTTAGAAAGTACATTTGGATCGGTTCAGGCTTGGAGGGCGAAGGGCCTGTTCCTGGGCTGTAAATTTTCTTTGCTCTTTGTTCTTTAAATGAACACCTTGCTGAAGCCCATATAGACAATGTCTACCAAACTGCCTTCATCAATCTTCTTTGTCACCTCTTCAAAAAACTCAACCAAATTAATGAGACATGATTTCCCATGCAGAAAGCCATGTTGTCTACTCTGAACAGCCCTTTCCTTCCCAAATGTATGTAAATGCTATTCCTCAGAATCCCCTCCAACAACTTACCCACCACTGACATCAGGCTCACCAGTCTATAGTTCCCCGGCTTTTTGGGGTCACTGTTTCCTTTTCTAGTCCCACTCCTCCACTGCTCACAACAAATGTTAAATGTAACCAGTTTGGTGATATGGCTGATGATATCGGTCTCAGACTGGGTCAGGGTCAGTTTTAGGAACAAGTCAGGCTAGTTTCTTTAATCTGCTCAAACAACACGTTTATGATCGAGAGCAATGTTACTCCAACTATGGTGGAAAGATTAATGGCAAAGTGTTTGGGTATTGCAAATATATAATCAATGGCTTAGAAAGGATGGATGCTAAGAAATTGTTTCCGTTAGGCGAGGAGACTAGGACCCATGGATACAGCCTTAGAATCAGAGGGGGTCAATTCAGAACAGAAATGCGGAGACATTTCTTCCGCCAGAGAGTGGTGGGGCCTGTGGCATTCATTGCTGCGGAGTGCAGTGGAGGCAGGGATGCTAAATGTCTTCAAGGAAGAGACTGCTAAATTCTTGATGTCACAAGGTATTAAGGGCTACGGGGAGAATGCAGATAAGTGGAGTTGAAATGCCCATCAGCCCTGATTAAATGGCAGAGTGGACTCGATGGGTCCGATGGCCTTACTTCCCCTCCTATATCTTATGGTCTAATATTTCCCTTTCTAAACACACATACACAGACACACACACACACACACACACACACACACAGACATACACACACACACACACACACACACACAGACATACACACACACACAAACACATGCATACAAACACGTGCATACACACACACACACAGATTAACAAAATTTCCGCAATTTTAACTTGAAACAACTTTGTCCAGATATTATTGTAACTCCTGATAAAAGTAAAAATTGAGATTGTCCAAAACGTTATTCTGCTTCTGAAGATATTGTACTCACACAGCTGCTAGCAATGGGATTTCATCCTGGGAGAGTTGAATTTGGCTGAATTCCCTTTGGTTTAGGCAGTGAGGAGATTCCAGTGAATTCGGCTCAGGGAGCACCCAAAGGGTAGCACGGTGGTTAGCACTGCTGCCTCCGAGCACTAGGAACTTGGGTTCAATTCCAGCCTTGGGTGACTGTCTCTGTGGAGTTTGCACATTCCCCCCTTATCTGTGTGAGCTTCTAATGGGTGATCCAGTTTCCTACCACAAACTGTGTAGGTTCGGTGGATTGGTCACGCTAAATTGTCTGTAGTGTTCAGGGATTTTTAGGTTAGCTTCATTAGTCAGGGGTAAATATAGGGCTATGGGTTGGGAAGGTTGGTATGGAGTTGTTGGGCCGAAGGGCCTGTTTCAACACTGCAGGGATTCTATAAAAATAAGAATGGTAACGATGACTGCAGATTTTTTTTTAGCTCGCGCACGTTGCTGTGATGAGGAACTACAAAGGAGAGAGTGCAAGAGGCCATTCTTTTTCGGGCAGATTACAGTTTCTCCCTCTCTGAGTTGAATCACACAATAATATCATCCTCTCCCAAACTGGACCATGTGAGGTCTCCTTGTACATTGTCAAAACTATGTCTCCATCACATTCCCTGTTCCATGTAGGTACATCATTGCTACTGTCATAGACAGAGCCATATCCTTAGCAGAAAATGGTCTCGGCCGATTTGAAATATGTTTACATGGCCTTGCGTCAATAAAAAATAAAATAATTAATGTATTCAGAATACCTGTGTTAAAATGCATGCATTTTGTAACAAATACAGAAATTTGCTGGAAAAGCTCAGCAGGTCTGTCAGCATCCAGATGCCTTTTACATGCAGTAGTTGGACCAGCCTCCATCACTTCCTCTGGCAGCTCATTCCATACGCACACCACCCTCTGTGTGAAAAGGTGCCCTTTAGGCCTCATCAAAACTTTTCCCCTCTGGTTCAGAGTCAGGGACACTACCCACTACACTACCATACTCAGACTTGGGTCATATTTTAGTGCCCACTTTCAGCTCAGTGTGGATTTATTATAATCAGGTTCCCATTACTGAACTACACAAAACACTTTGTATTGTTAAACAAATACAAGATATTTGTCTCAACTGTAGGATATTGAGTGTACTTGCTATGCTATCAAAGTTAACTATAAACATCTTTAATTGCTATTATCTGTAGTCTGCAATATTAAGGAAAGAAATCCTGCAAACACACTCTGCCCAATGAAGAGTCTTAAATAGATATTTATTACTGAACACCAGAGACGAAGGAAGAGCTTAATTTCTGACTCCAAAAAACCGATCACTATTACCCACCTCTAACGTGCGACTGCCCTCTTCCTAAAACCATGAAGTGACACCAGGCCGCTGATTACTGTCCAGCCTCTCCTCCCCACTGACTGTGTCTGCAATCTGTCCCTCCTCCCCCTAACCACACAAGGCAAACCAAGCTCAGGGTCTTTGTGATAATCAAGGCCGGAGTGTGCAGGCCTCCTGGAGAGGGAGATGGGCATTTTAAAATTGAAGGGTGAGGGGGAGGTGACAGTCATATCACACACTGGGCTGAGGGGTGGCAGATGGAGTTTAGCTTGGATTAATGCGAGGCATTGGATTTGGTAAATCAAACAAGAACAGGACCTATACAATTAAAAGTAGGGCCTTTGTCAGTGTTGTAGAACAGAGACCTAGGCCGTCAGGTTTAATTCTTTAAAATTTGCATCTCATATAGATATTGTGGTAAAGAAGGTGTTTAACACACTTTTCTTCATTGGTCAGACCCTTTGAGTATCGGAATGGGGATGTCATGTTGAGGATGTACAGGACATTGGAGAGACCTCTTCTGGAATACTGTGTCTGGTCTGGTCATCCTGCCCGCTCACTCCATAGGCACACCACCCTCTGGGTGAAAAAGCTGCCCCTTAGGTCACTTTTAAATGTTTCCCCTCTCACCTTAAGTCTATGTCCTCTAGTTTTGGACTCCCCGTGCCCTAAGAAAGTACCTTGACTCTTCACTTTAATATTATTGACCTTGATATTATTAAACTGGAGAGGATTCAGAAGAGATTAACCTGGATGTTGCTGGGAAAGGAGGGAGTGAGCTACAAGGAGAGGCTGGATCGGCTGGGACTGTTTTCACTGAAGCATATGAGATTCTGCGGTAACTTTACACAAGGGCTGATGTCTTTTCCCTAGAGTTGGGGATTCAAAACTGAGGGATATTTTAAGATGTGAGGAAAAAGATTTACAAAAGTCAGGAGAGGTAATTATGTAAGACAGAATCTGGCTTGGGTGTGGAATGAACTTCTAGAGGAAGTGGTGAAAGCAGGGACAGTTACAATGTTTAAAGGACATTTAGATCAGTCCATGGATAAGACATCAGTTAGGATGGTGCGGTGAGCAGCTGCCTTCTCCCTCCCCCTCTCTGAATGAATCTCTGTTGGTTTTTACCCTCTGCCAATGTCTGTGCAGTGGCGTGGGGAGGCCAGCAGAGGGTGGCATTGCATCACTTTAAGCACCACAGAGACTGCCTTACCTGCCCCACACACAGACACACAGATACACAGCAATCGTTAGGACACAACATTGAGCTCATCTGGTAATATAAACTAAACATAAAGAAACGCTCAATTTGTCTTGTAAACTGTTAAAATATGAGTGACAGAGAACTCCCAAATTCCACTGTTTAAACAAAAATATCAATTTATTTTTTAACTCTGAAAGTGAACATTTTACATCAACTATTCACAACTCTGAGACCCCCTTTCTTTAACTGCTTATTACCCTACTCCAACTCTACAGTAATGTACTTTTTCAAAAAGACACTTATTAAAATTACATAAACGTAATTTCAAACCCACACAGCAGCTGTTGTTTCATCTGACCTCACACCAAAATCCCTTTTTCCCATCTTTCCTGCGAAGACAGGCTCATGTTACAGGATGCTATCGAAGTGTCTCCATTTCAGTATTCTGAAACCTGGGAACACATCCTTCCATGACACTGTCTCTCAGTCTCCCCCTCTCTGTCTATTTCCCAACCCACCTCCCATGTGGTGATATTTAAACTGATTCCCCCGCCATCTCTCTCTGGCAGTGATGTTCACACCCACAGCACCCCCTTGTCAGGGCAACAATGGGGATATGGAGCTGTAAATGGATGGGAGCTGTACATCCTGTCAGTTCCAGCATGGGCTGCAAGTTTCCCCACACTGGGCAGGGATCTAACACAGTGTTACAGAGCAATGCACTGGGGTGGTGTACACAGTCCTACATGCTGGGAGGGTAACTGCTCCTGGGTTACAGATCAATGCACTGGGGTGGTGTACACAGTCTTACATGCTGGGAGGGTAACTGCTCCTGGATTACAGATCAATGTATTGGGGTGGAGTACACAGTCCTACATGCTGGGAGGGTAACTGCTCCTGGATTACAGATCAATGTATTGGGGTGGGGTACACAGTCCTACATGCTGGGAGGGTAACTGCTCCTGGGTTACAGATCAATGCACTGGGGTGGGGTACACACTCCTACATGCTGGGAGGGTAACTGCTCCTGGATTACAGATCAATGTATTGGGGTGGGGTACACAGTCCTACATGCTGGGAGGGTAACTGCTCCTGGGTTACAGATCAATGCACTGGGGTGGTGTACACAGTCCTACATGCTGGGAGGGTAACTGCTCCTGGGTTACAGATCAATGTATTGGGGTGGTGTACACAGTCCTACATGCTGGGAGGGTAACTGCTCCTGGGTTACAGATCAATGCACTGGGGTGGTGTACACAGTCTTACATGCTGGGAGGGTAACTGCTCCTGGATTACAGATCAATGTATTGGGGTGGAGTACACAGTCCTACATGCTGGGAGGGTAACTGCTCCTGGATTACAGATCAATGTATTGGGGTGGGGTACACAGTCCTACATGCTGGGAGGGTAACTGCTCCTGGGTTACAGATCAATGCACTGGGGTGGGGTACACACTCCTACATGCTGGGAGGGTAACTGCTCCTGGATTACAGATCAATGTATTGGGGTGGGGTACACAGTCCTACATGCTGGGAGGGTAACTGCTCCTGGGTTACAGATCAATGCACTGGGGTGGTGTACACAGTCCTACATGCTGGGAGGGTAACTGCTCCTGGGTTACAGATCAATGTATTGGGGTGGGGTACACAGTCCTACATGCTGGGAGGATAACTGCTCCTGGATTACAGATCAATGCACTGGGGTGGTGTACACAGTCCTACATGCTGGGAGGGTAACTGCTCCTGGGTTACAGATCAATGCACTGGGGTGGTGTACACAGTCCTACATGCTGGGAGGGTAACTGCTCCTGGGTTACAGATCAATGCACTGGGGTGGGGTACACAGCCCTACATGCTGGGAGGGTAACTGCTCCTGGGTTACAGATTAATGCAATGCGGTGGTGTGCATAATCCTACATTCTGGGAGGGTAGCTGCTCCTAGTTTACAGATGAATTCATGGGTGATCACTGCACAGGTCCCTGTGCTGGTCAGACTATCTAGTTGAAGTTTATAGATAATACAGTGATGTAGTCTGTGCAGCTCCCAATGTTGGATGGATATTTGTTTCAGGTTTAGACATTAGTGTCCTGTTCTGTTTTGCACAGCTCCCCGTCCTGGACAGATATCTAGTCTGGGTTTATAGATCAATGCACTGCTGTGGTCTACACAGCTCCCCGTCCTGGACAGATATCTAGTCCGGGGTTATAGATCAATGCACTGCTGTGGTCTGCACAGCTCCCCGTCCTGGACAGATATCTAGTCCGGGTTTGTAGATCAATGCACTGCTGTGGTCTCCACAGCTCCCCGTCCTGGACAGATATCGAGTCCGTGTTTATATATTAATGCATTGCTGTGGTCTGCACAGCTCCCCGTCCTGGACAGATATCCAGTCCGGGTTTATAGATCAATGCACTGCTGTGGTCTGCGTTGCTTCCCATGCTGAATACTCGCTGGAGGAACACCGCAATCCAGGCAGCATCAGGAGGTATAGAATTTGATGTTTCAGGTGTAGCCCTCCTTCAGGATCCTTACAGAATGGTTACACCTCCTGATGCTGGCAGGATTGCTGTGTTCTCCCACCTTCCTGCCTGTCTTCTTTGGACTGCAGCATCTGCAGCTTTTCTCTCTCTATCACAGCTTCCCAAACTGGACAGATGTCGAGCCTGCGTTTGAAGATAAGTGCCCTGACATGATCTGTGTGCAGTGTTCCACTCTGGACAGATTGCTGGATTGTATTGACCAGTGTAATGGATGAATCTGGACAGATTGTTGGGTTGTACTGAGCAGGACACTGGCCTGGTCTGTACAGTGTTCCACAGTGAACAGATATCTCCTCTGGGTGTATGGTGTCTGGGCTGGTTCTGTGAGGTGGATTGAGAATGTGGTATATCTAACCATTTCAGCTGGTCTGGGAATGCCTTTAGTTCCCATTCCTGTGATTGGACGCTCCGTCTCACACCCCATTAATATTACAGTGTGTCCAGGCACAGGACATCATGTTGGTGGGGTGGGTAGGGGGGAAAGGTCATGGACAGGTCAAGGGGTTACCTGGAACGTTCTGTCCCCGACATTCTATAACTGTCATTCCCAGGAACGTTCTGTCCCCGACATTCTATAACTGACATTCCCCGGAACGTTCTGTCCCTGACATTCTATAACTGACATTCCCCGGAACGTTCTGTCCCCAACATTCTATAACTGACATTCCCCGGAACGTTCTGTCCCTGACATTCTATAACTGTCATTCCCCGGAACGTTCTGTCCCTGACATTCTATAACTGACATTACCCGGAACGTTCTGTCCCTGACATTCTATAACTGACATTCCCCGGAACGTTCTGTCCCCAACATTCTATAACTGACATTCCCCGGAACGTTCTGTCCCTGACATTCTATAACTGACATTCCCCGGAACGTTCTGTCCCCAACATTCTATAACTGACATTCCCCGGAACGTTCTGTCCCTGACATTCTATAACTGTCATTCCCCGGAACGTTCTGTCCCTGACATTCTATAACTGACATTACCCGGAACGTTCTGTCCCTGACATTCTATAACTGACATTTCCCGGAACGTTCTGTCCCTGACATTGTTTGTGAACGGCCGGACGTCAGTGAATTGAACAAACGATAAGATCCCGAGGGAAGAGATCCCGTTCCAGGGAGAAGGAGACACTGTTCCGAAGGCCCCTCAGACAGTTAAAGGGGGGAATACGTTTTCCCCGCGTTTACATTTCTCCACGACACAGGATCGACCACAATTTAGACCAAAATACAGGAATTCCCAAACTCCGTTTGTCTTCAGGAAACTGGGGGAGAGTCCTTCAGGACAGCAACGTTTCCACCCTCCGTATTAGGAACTGGGAAGCAGTGACCTGTGTCAGCTCTCGAGTGATCGAGTGTGTGGGAATGTTCTAGAAACCATCTGTCCTTATGGATGTGTCTCTGTGTGTTTGGGGAGGGAGGGTTTCTTGTGGTTTATGTCACATTTTTGTCAGTAATTCAGACCTTCCCATCTGTTATTCCAGCTCCAATTATTTTAATAAATCCCTGAATACAGGGACACATTTGAAAATCTCACTGGGTCCCCGATCAAACGGGTCCCTTTGCCTCCAGGCTGATGGATAATGGGTTTGTTTTCCTTCCTCACAGTTAACGTAGTGACCATCTACGTCCTGCTTTATCAAGATTGTGGATTGTCTCCATGTGTCAGACGTTACCTGGGGGCCATGGCAGCGGCGGATCTCCTGGTCATTATCCTCGACCTGATCCTCAGACACATTCCCATTGTTTATCGGGGACAGTTTTATTTCCTGAGGGTCTCCGTCCCCGTGTGTAATATCCACGCCGTCCTGCTTTATGCAGCCACTGACTGCTCTGTCTGGTTCACCGTCACTTTCACCTTTGATCGGTTTGTGACCATTTGTTGCCAGAAGCTGAAAAGTAAATATTGCAGTGAGAAAACGGCGGCTGTGGTTCTGGGAGCAGTGGCTGTGCTGAGCTGTTTAAAGAACATTCCCTGGTATTTTATGCTCGAGGCTCGGTATTTGCTGCGGAACCGCCCCTGGTTTTGTGAGATAACAGACGCTGTTCTATCCTCCAGTGTCTGGGTCACAATCGAGTTCCTCCACCACATTCTAACCCCGTGTGTCCCATTTCTCCTGATTCTGCTGCTCAATGTTCTCACCGTCAGACACATTTTAGTGACCAGCAGAGCCCGCAGGAGACTCCGCGCTCACACCAATGGGGACGCTCAGTCTAACACTGAAATGAGAAACCGAAAAAAATCCATCAATTTACTGTTTGTGATCTCGGCCAATTTCATCCTGTTATGGTCAACGTTAATGCTGTTTTCTATATGGAACCGGATGTGGTGGATTGGGTATCGGTCTGTGTATCTCCATCCCTTTGTGCGGGAATTGGGCTTCATGCTGCAGCTCCTCAGTTGCTGCACAAACACTGCGATTTATGCCGTGACCCAGACTAAGTTCAGGCAGCAGCTGAAGAATGTGCTGAAATATCCCTTCACCCAAATCCATCCATCCATCAAATTCCCTCATTAATCAATCCATCCGGGATTTTCTCATTTCAGTTCAGTGTTTCAGCGATGGAGCAGCCTGTCAGTATGGTAACAGACTGAGGGTAGCGCTGGTTTGTCCATCCTTATCCCACAGGGGGGTTACAGGGAAACAATTCAATGTTTCTCACAACTCAGAGGCCAATGAGAAAAGGCACCATCCCACTGACTGTATCCATCACTTCCATTTGTAACCAATAAAAATGTTGATTAAATCGTGCCGAGCAGCAGAGTGACCGATGTTGTTGTGTGTCTTTGTGTTGGAGAAGCTGAGCTGGAGAGAGACAGACTCAGCCCCAAGTCCTGGTCCTCAGGGAAGGGGAGGGCACCGCGCCCTGAGCTCAGGAGCTGGGTTTAACTCCCTCTGTCCCCCCCCACTCCAACCTGGCCTCCCCATTTCCTCACCCCCACTTTTCCTCCTCAATTCTCTCCCTCTCTTTCTGCACACTCTCTCTTTCTCACCACCTCTCCCTTTCACTCTCCCTGGTCCCCTCTCAGACATCCCCCCCAACCCCGGTTTCTCCACCTGCCTCCACTATTCTTTCTGCCTCACTCTCCCCTCTCTCTCACACCCCCAACATGAATTTCTCCACCTGCCTCCATTCTTCTCTCTCCCCCTCACCCTCACTCTCTCTCTCTCCTGCCGTCTCTGTCTCCCTCCTGCAATTCCGTCTCTACCCCCATTTTCCCCGAACTCCTACATCCCGCATCTCTCTATCGTCTCACCCCCACCCCCCACACGCAGCCTCAACACCACCCCCAGTCTCTGGGTCAGAGTAAGAGGGAAGGACCAGGGAGATCGGACTATGTCAGATCTAGAGGAAGGGTGGGAGAGCGATTCAGTCAAAGAGAAACGATGGGAGGTGGGGAGAGAGAGAGAGAAACGGAATTCAGGGGATCGAGAGTAAGAGAAGGTGGAGAGAGAGTGAAGGAACAGGGAGAGAGAGAGCAAGAGAGAAATAGGGTGAGAGGGGGAGAGAGAGAGAGAGAGAGACAGGGGAAGAGATAATAAAGAGGGGCGAGAGAGAGGGGCGAGAGAGTGAGGGTGAGAGAGAGGGGAAAAGGGTGGAAGAGAGGGGGAGAGAGGGGAGAGAGAGCAGGGGAGAGAGAGTGGCCAGAGAGAGTGGGTAGAGAGAGTGCGGAGAGAGAAAGTGGGGGAGAGAAAGAGGGGAAGGAGAGAGAGGGGAGAGAGAAAGGGGAGAGAGCGCGGAGAGAGAGAGGGAAGAGAGAGCAGATAAAGGGAGAGGGAAATGAGCGAGAGGGGAGAGAGAGTGGGAGAGAGAGGAGGGAAGAAAGAGGAGGGGAGAGAGAGGGGGGACAGAGAGGAAGAAAGAGAGGAGGAAGGAGAGAGGAGGGGGAGAGTGGAGGGGACAGGAGGGCGTGAGAGAGGAGTGGGGGTAGAGAGAAGAGGGTAGAGAGAGGGGGTTAGAGAGAGGGTGAGGAGAGAGTGGGGTAGAGAAAGGGGCATAGAGGGAGGGGCATAGAGAGAGGGGGTAGAGAGAAGGGAGAAGACGGGGGGAGAGAGTGATATGGGCAGAGAGAGGGCTGGGGAGAGAGACAGGGGAGGGAGAGGATGGGGGAGAGAGAGAGGGTGGGAGAGAGAGAGGGGAGGCCGAGGGAGTGGAGGGTGAGAGAGGGGGCGGGAGAGTGAGGGGGAGGGAGAGTAAGATGGGAGGGAGAGTAAGAGGGGAGGGCGAGAGAGGGATGGAGAGAGAGGGGAGGGACAGGGAGAGGGGAGGGAGAGTGAGAGGGGAGGGAGATTAAGGGGAGGGAGAGTGAGAGGGGATGGAGAGTGAGAGGCGAGGGCGAAAGAGAGAGGGGAGGGCGAGATAGAGGGGAAGGCAGGGGTGAGGGTGAGAGGGGGAGGGCGAGAGAGGGGGAGGGAGAAAGAGAGCGGAGGGTGAGAGAGAGGGGAGGGAGAGTGAGAGGGGAGGGAGAGTAAGAGGGAAGGGAGAGTAAGGGAAGGGAGAGTGAGAGGGGAGGGAGAGTGAGAGGGGAGGGTGAGAGAGGGGAGGGAGAGTGAGAGAAGAGCGAGAAAGAGAGGGGAGAGAGAGTGAGAGGAGAGGGAGGGTGAGAGGGAGGGAGAGTAAGAGGGGAGGGAGAGTAAGAGGGGAGGGCGAGAGAGGGGATGGAGAGAGAGGGGAGTGGGAGAGAGTGGAGGGAGAGTGACAGGGTAGGGAGAGTGAGAGGGGATGGAGAAAGAGAGGGGAGGGTGAGTAAGAGGGAAGGGAGTGTGAGAGGGGAGAGAGAGTGAGAGGGGAGGGCGAGAGAGGGGGAGGGCGAGAGGGGGGAGGGGAGGGCGAGAGAGAGGGGAAGGACAGTGAGGGGGAGGGAGAGAGAGGGGAGGGAGAGTGAGAGGGGAGGGAGAGTGAGAGTGGAGGGAGAATGAGAGGGGAGCGTTTGGGAGAGGCGATAGAGAGAGAGGGGGAGAGCGAGGGGGGAGGTCGGGGAAGGGCGAGAGAGGTGAGGAGAGGGCGAGAGAAAGGGGAAGGACAGTGAGGGGGAGGGGGAGTGAGGGGGAGGGAGAGTGAGAGGGGAGGGAGAGAGGGGAGGGCGATAGAGCAGATGGCAAGAGTGTGGAGGGCGAGAGAGGTGAGGGAGAGAGAGTGGAGGGAGAGTGAGAGGGGAGGGAGAGAGGGAGGGAGAGTGAGAGGAGAGGGTGAGAGACAGGAGGGAGGGAGGAGGGAGGTAGAGAGTGGAGAGCGAGAGTGAGAGGGGAGAGAGGGGGTGGGATGGAGACGGGAAGGAGAGGGGGGAGAGTGAGAGGAGGGTGAGAGAGGGGAGGGAGAGTGAGTGGGGAGAGCGAGAGAATGGAGGGGAGGGTGAGAGAGATTGGAGGGAGAGTGAGAGGGGATGGAGAGAGGTGAGGGCCAGAGAGGGGAGGGTGGTAGAGCGGATGGTGAGAGTGGGGAGGGCGAGAGAGGGGAGGGAGAGAGAGGGGAGGGAGAGAGAGGGGAAGGAGAGAGAGGAGAGGGAGAGTGAGAGGGGAAGAAGAGTGAGAGGGGAGGGAGAGTGAGAGGGGAGGGAGAGTGAGAGGGGAGGGAGAGTGAGACGGGAGGGAGAGTGAGAGGGGAAGAAGAGTGAGAGGGGAGGGAGAGAGAGGGGAGGGAGAGTGAGAGGGGAAGAAGAGTGAGAGGGGAGGGAGAGTGAGAGGGGAAGAAGAGTGAGAGGGGAGGGAGAGAGAGGGGAGGGAGAGTGAGAGGGGAAGAAGAGTGAGAGGGGAGGGAGAGTGAGAGGGGAAGAAGAGTGAGAGGGGAGGGAGAGTGAGAGGGGAGGGAGAGTGAGAGAGGAGGGCGAGAGAGATGCAAGGAGAGAGAGAGGGGAGGGAGAGAGAGGGGAGGGAGAGAGAGGGGAAGGAGAGAGAGGAGAGGGAGAGTGAGAGGGGAAGAAGAGTGAGAGGGGAGGGAGAGTGAGAGGGGAGGGCGAGAGAGATGCAAGGAGAGAGAGAGGGGAGGGAGAGAGAGAGGGGAGGTCGACAGAGCGGAGGGAGAAAGAGAGGGATGAGAGAGTGAGAGGAGAGGGAGAGTGAGGGGGAGGCAGAGTAAGAGGGGAGGGAGAGTGAGAGGGGAGGGAGAGTGAGAGGGGAGGGAGAGTGAGAGGGGAGGGAGAGAGGGGAGGGATGGAGACGGGCGGGAGAGAGAGGGGAGGAGGAGTGAGGGGAGGGTGATCAATGAGAGGGTGAGAGAGATGGAGGGAGAGTGAGAGGGAAGGGAGAGAGAGGGGAGGGAGGGTGAGATGGGAGGGCAAGAGCGAGGGGAGAGAGAGTGAGAGGGGAGGGCAAGAGAGGGGAGGGAGAGTGAGAGGGGAAGGAGAGTGAGAAGGAAGGGCGAGAGAGGGGAGGGATAATGAGCGGGAGAGTGAGAGATGGGTGGGAGGGAGACGGGTGGGAGACAGAGGGGAGGGAAAGTGAGAGGGGAGGGAGAGAGGGTAGGGATGGAGACAGGAGTGAGAGAGAGGGGAGGAAGAGTGAGGGGAGGGTGAGAGATGAGAGGGTGAGAGAGAGGGAGGGAGAGTGAGAGGGGAAGGACAGTGAGAGGGGAGGGCCAGAGCGAGGGGAGGGAGAGAGAGAGGCGAAGGAGAGAGAGGAGAGGGAGAGTGAGAGGGGAAGGAGAGTGAGAGATGGAGGGAAAGAGAGAGGGGAGGGCGAGAGAGATGGAGGGAGAGAGAGAGGGGAGGGAGAGAGAGGGGAGGGAGAGAGGGGAGGAATGGAGACGGTAGGGAGGGAGAGAGAGGGGAGGGAGAGAGAGGGGAGGGTGATCAATGAGAGGGTGAGAGAGAGGGATGGAGAGTGAGAGGGAAGGGAGACAGAGGGGAGGGAGGGTGAGATGGGAGGGCAAGAGCGAGGGGAGAGAGAGTGTGAGGGGAGGGAGATTCAGAGGGGAAGGACAGTGAGAGGGAAGGGCCAGAGCGAGGGGAGGGAGAGAGAGAGGCGAAGGGGAGAGAGGGGAGGGAGAGTGAGAGGGGAAGGAGAGAGAGAGGGGAGGGAGAGAGAGATGGAGGGAAAGAGAGAGAGGAGGGAGAGAGAGGGGAGGGAGAGAGGGGAGGGAGCTTGAGAGGGGAAGGACAGTGAGAGGGGAGGGCCAGAGCGAGGGGAGGGAGAGAGAGAGGCGAAGGAGAGAGAGGAGAGGGAGAGTGAGAGGGGAAGGAGAGTGAGAGGGGAGGGAGAGAGAGAGGGGAGGGAGAGAGAGATGGAGGGAGAGAGAGAGGGGAGGGAGAGAGAGGGGAGGGAGAGAGGGGAGAGATGGAGACGGTAGGGAGGGAGAGAGAGAGGCGAAGGAGAGAGAGGAGAGGGAGAGTGAGAGAGGAAGGAGAGTGAGAGGGGAGGGAGAGAGAGAGGGGAGGGAGAGAGAGAGGGGAGGGAGAGAGAGGGGAGGGAGAGTGAGAGGGGAAGAAGAGTGAGAGGGGAGGGAGAGTGAGAGGGGAGGGCGAGAGAGATGCAAGGAGAGAGAGAGGGGAGGGAGAGAGAGAGGGGAGGTCGACAGAGCGGAGGGAGAAAGAGAGGGATGAGAGAGTGAGAGGAGAGGGAGAGTGAGGGGGAGGCAGAGTAAGAGGGGAGGGAGAGTGAGAGGGGAGGGAGAGTGAGAGGGGAGGGAGAGAGAGGGGAAGGAGAGAGAGGAGAGGGAGAGTGAGAGGGGAAGAAGAGTGAGAGGGGAGGGAGAGTGAGAGGGAAAGGCGAGAGAGATGCAAGGAGAGAGAGAGGGGAGGGAGAGAGAGAGGGGAGGTCGACAGAGCGGAGGGAGAAAGAGAGGGATGAGAGAGTGAGAGGAGAGGGAGAGTGAGGGGGAGGGAGAGTGAGAGGGGAGGGAGAGAGGGGAGGGATGGAGACGGGCGGGAGAGAGAGGGGAGGAGGAGTGAGGGGAGGGTGATCAATGAGAGGGTGAGAGAGATGGAGGGAGAGTGAGAGGGAAGGGAGAGAGAGGGGAGGGAGGGTGAGATGGGAGGGCAAGAGCGAGGGGAGAGAGAGTGAGAGGGGAGGGCAAGAGAGGGGAGGGAGAGTGAGAGGGGAAGGAGAGTGAGAAGGGAGGGCGAGAGAGGGGAGGGATAATGAGCGGGAGAGTGAGAGATGGGTGGGAGGGAGACGGGTGGGAGACAGAGGGGAGGGAAAGTGAGAGGGGAGGGAGAGAGGGTAGGGATGGAGACAGGAGTGAGAGAGAGGGGAGGAAGAGTGAGGGGAGGGTGAGAGATGAGAGGGTGAGAGAGAGGGAGGGAGAGTGAGAGGGGAAGGACAGTGAGAGGGGAGGGCCAGAGCGAGGGGAGGGAGAGAGAGAGGCGAAGGAGAGAGAGGAGAGGGAGAGTGAGAGGGGAAGGAGAGTGAGAGATGGAGGGAAAGAGAGAGGGGAGGGCGAGAGAGATGGAGGGAGAGAGAGAGGGGAGGGAGAGAGAGGGGAGGGAGAGAGGGGAGGAATGGAGACGGTAGGGAGGGAGAGAGAGGGGAGGGAGAGAGAGGGGAGGGTGATCAATGAGAGGGTGAGAGAGAGGGATGGAGAGTGAGAGGGAAGGGAGACAGAGGGGAGGGAGGGTGAGATGGGAGGGCAAGAGCGAGGGGAGAGAGAGTGTGAGGGGAGGGAGATTGAGAGGGGAAGGACAGTGAGAGGGAAGGGCCAGAGCGAGGGGAGGGAGAGAGAGAGGCGAAGGAGAGAGAGGAGAGGGAGAGTGAGAGGGGAAGGAGAGTGAGAGGGGAGGGAGAGAGAGAGGGGAGGGAGAGATAGAGGGGAGGGAGAGAGAGGGGAGGGAGAGAGAGGGGAGGGAGAGAGGGGAGGGATGGAGACGGTAGGGAGGGAGAGAGAGGGGAGGAGGAGTGAGGGGAGGGTGAGAAATGAGAGGGTGAGAGAGAGGGATGGAGAGTGAGAGGGAAGGGAGAGAGAAGGGAGGGAGATTGAGATGGGAGGGCAAGGGCGAGGGGAGGGAGAGTGAGACGGGAAGGAGAGTGAGGAGGGAGGGTGAGAGAGAGGAGGGAGAGTGAGTGGGGGAGGGGAGGGCCAGAGCGAGGGGAGGGAGTGAGAGGGGAGGGTGAAAGAGGGGAGGGAGAGAGAGTGGGGAGCGCGAGAGAGAGGGGACGGAGAGTGAGAGGGGAAGGAGAGTGAGAGGGGAGGAAGAGTGAGAGTGGAGGGCGAAAAGAGGGGAGGGCGAGAGTTGGGGGAGGGAGAGAGAGTGGGAAGCGCGAGAGAGAGGGGAGGGAGAGTGTGAGGGGAAGGAGAGTGAGAGGGGAGGAAGAGTGAGAGGGGAGGGCGAGAGAGAGGGGAGGGCGAGAGAGGGGAGGGAGAGTGAGAGGGGAGGGAGAGAGGGTAGGGATGGAGACGGGAAGGACAGAGAGAGGAGGGAGAGTGAGGGGAGGGCGAGAGAGGAGAGGGTAAGAGAGAGGGTAGGGAGAGTGAGAGTGGAGGGCAAGTGAGAGGGGAGGGCGCGAGCAAGGGGAGAGCGAGAGAGGGGAGGGACACTGAGAGGGGAAGGAGAGTGAGAGGGGAGGGAGAGAGAGTAAGGGGAGGGAGAGTAAGGGGGAGGGAGAGTGAGAGGGGAGGGAGAGTGAGAGGGGAGGGCGAGAGCAAGGGGAGGGCGAGAGAGGGGAGGGACAGTGAGAGGGGAAGGAGAGTGAGAGGGGAGGGAGAGTGAGTGGTGGGGAGGGCGAGAGAGAGGGGAGGGAGAGTGAGTGGGGAAGGAGAATGAGAGTGGAGGCAGAGAGAGGGGAGGGTGAGAGATGGGAGGGGGAGAGAAGGGAGGGCGAGAGAGAGAGAGGTGAGCGAGAGAGGGGGTTGAAAGAGAGGGGAGGGTGAGAGAGAAGGTAGGGAGAGTGAGAGGGGAGGGAGAGAGGGGAGGGATGGAGACGGGAGGGAGAGAGAGGGGAGGAAGAGTGAGGGGAGGGTGAGAGAGGGGAGGGAGTGCGAGAGGGGAGGGCAAGAGCGATGGGAGGGAGAGTGAGAGGGGAGGGAGAATGAGAGGGGAGGGGGAGTGACACGGGAGGGATAGTGAGAGGGGAGAATGAGAGAAGGGAGGGAGGGAGACGGGAGGGAGAGAGAGAGGAGGGAGAGTGAGAGGGGAGGGAGAGTGAGAGGGGAGGGAGAGTGAGAGGGGAGGGCCAGAGCGAGGGGAGGGTGAGAGAGAGGGAGGGAGAGAGAGGGGGAGGGTTAGAGAGGGGGATGGAGAGTGAGAAGGGAGGGCGAGAGAGGGGCGGGCGAGAGAGATGGGAGTGAATAGAGAGGGGAGGGCGAAAGAGGGCAGGGAGAGAGAGGGGAGGTAGAATGAGAGTGGAGGGAGAGTGACAGGGGAGGGAGAGAGATTGGAGGACGAGAGAGAGGGGAAGGCGAGAGAGAGGGGAGGGCGAGAGAGAGAGGGGAGGGTGAGAGAGAGGGGAGGGTGAAAGAGAGAGGGGAGGGTGAGCGAGAGGGGAGGGTGAAAGAGAGAGGGGAGAGTGAGAGTGCGGAGTGCGAGAGAGCGGAGTGTGAGAGCGCGGAGGATGAGAGAGGGGAGGGTGAGACAGAGGGGTGAACGAGAGAGGGGGTGAGAGAGAGGGGAGGGCGAGAGAAAGATGGGAGTGCGAGAGAGAGGGGAGGGCAAGAGAGAGCGACAGGGAGAGAGAGAGGGGAGGGCGAGAGAAGGCGACAGGGAGAGAGATGAGAGAGAAAAGGGTGCAAGAGCGTGATTGAGAGGGTATGAGAGATCGAATGAGGGAGAGAGTTTACGAGAGAGATGGGGGAGCAAGGGGGAAGACTGAGAGAGAGGGAGGGGATAATTGAGTGACAGAGACAAGAGACAGAGAGACAGAGAGAGGTGGGGTGGGAGAGAGAGGGGTGTAGAGAGAGACAGAGAGAGGGGAGTAGAGAGAGAGAGGGAGGGGGATAGAGAGAGGGAGAGAGGGGACAGATACGAGAGAGAGTGTCTGACAGAGAGAGAGAAAGAGAGACAGTGAGCGAGCAAGAGAGATGGTTGAGAGAGAGAGAGAGAGAGAGAGAGAGAGAGAAGGGGCGGGATAGAGAGAGAGAGAGAGAGAGAGGACTGCAGAGAAAGAGAGGTGGGAGAGTGAGAGAGAGAGGCTGTGTGAGAGAGAGAGAGTGAGAGAAGGGAGAGCAAGATAGAGAGACGGGCCAAGTGAGAGGGAGAGAGTTGAGAGAGGGGCGAAAGAGAGAGAGGTCGCAAGAGACGGAGGGAAGGCCGAGAGAGACAAAGACAGACCGAGACAGAGGGGTGAGAGATGAAGAGAGGGTGCGAGAGCGATGAGGCAAGAGCGAACGGGGGAGAGTGGTGGCGAGAGAGAAAGAGAGAGGCAAGAGAGAGAAGCAAGAGAGAGGGGCGAGAGAGAGAGCGAAACTATTGGGAGAAAGACAAGAGCGAGACAGATTGAGAGAGGAGAGAGAGGCGGGTGATAGAGGGAGGGATAGAGAGAGAGAGGGAGAGAGTGACTGAGAGTGGGGTGAGACAAGGGTAAGAAAGAGTGAAAAAGAGAGAGAGAGAAAACGAGACAGAGAGGGAGAGAGGTGAGAGTGAGAGAGCAAGAGAAAGGACAAAGCAAGGGTGGGAGAGAGGGAGAGTGTATATGGAAGAGAGGGTGAGGGAGAGAGGGAGAGAATGAGTGAGAGAGAGCAAGAGAGGGACGACAGAGGGGCGAGAGAGGTGCGACAGAGAGAGAAAGGGGAGAGAGAGGAGTGAGAGAGAGAGTGAAAGAGGAGTGAGGGGGAGAGAGAGGGACAGAAACTGCGAGGGGGAATAGAGAGAGGGATAGAGAGAGAGCACAAGCGAGCGAGGGAGACCAAGCGAGTGAAAGAGAGACGGGGAGAGCGAGAGAGAGGAGGACAGAGAGAGAGAGATGGGGACAAGCGAGAGACAGAGTAATGAGAGAGAGGGGTGCAAGAGAGAGAGGAGCTGGGGGGGGGGAGGACTGAGAGAGAGAGAGAGACGGAGAGAGAGAGCAACAGACAGACAGAGAGAGAGAGAGAGAAAGAGCAAGAGTGAGAGAGAAGAGTTGAAAGAGGGAGGGAGGGCAGAGAGAGGGAGACAGAGAGACAGACAGACAGACAGAGCACAAGCAATAGAGAGAGAGCACGAGTGAGAGAGAGCGAGCAAGAGAGAGAGTGAGATGAGACAGAGAGGGAGGCAAGAGAGAGGGAGAGAAGGAGGGAGAGAGAGACCGTGAGAGCGTAAGGGAGGGTGAGAGGGTGAGAAAGCGCGAGCGAGATGAAGAGAGCGAGAGGAAGAGTGAGAGAGAGAGAGGGGGCAAAGAGAGGGATAGAGATAGAGCGGGAGAGAGAGAGAGGAAGAACAAGAGAGAGAGGATGCGAGCGAGGGACAGAGGGATGAGAGAGAGAGAGGGCACAAGAGCGAGACAGAGGCAGTGAGAAAGGGAGGGAGAGCTGAGAGAGCTGAGAGAGACAGAGAGACAGACGGTGTGAGAGAGATAGAGGGGGCGAGAGAGAGATAGAGGGATGAGAGAGAGGGAGAGAGGGGCAAAAGACACAGACAGAGGCAGCAAGAAAGGGAGGGAGAGCTGAGAGAGCAAGAGAGTCCGGGAGACAAAGAGACAAAGTTAGAGAGAAAGAGGGGCGGTGGGGGGGGGGGGGGGAGCGGGAGGCAAGAGGGGGATGGAGAGGGGGAGGGAGCGGGAAGGGGGCAAGCGAGATGGCAGAGAGAGAGGGCAGAGAGAGTGGGGGAGAGAGAGGGGGGAGAGAGGGGAGAGAGAGGGGAAAGAAAGAGGGGGAGAGAGGGTAGAGAGAGTGGGGGAGAGAGGGGGAGAGAGAGGGTGAGAGAGAGGGGAGAGAACGGGTGTAGAGTGGGAGTGAGATTTTGGGGAGAGGGTGGGAGAGACAAGGAAATAGAGGGGGGAGAGAGAGGGGAGGAGAAGGGGGAGAGAGAAGGGGAGAGAGGGGTGAAAGAGAGGGGGAGAGAGAGACGGGGAGAGGGAAGGGGAGAGAGAGGGGAGAGAAAGGGTGTAGAGAGGGAGTGAGAGTTTGGGGAGAGAGTGGGGGAGCGACAGGGAGAGAGTGGGAGAGAGAGAGGGGAGGAGAGAGATAGGCGTGAGAGAGCGAGGGTGAGAAAGAGAGAGAGTGAGTGAGAAAGAGAGCGTGGGTGAGAGAGAGGAGGGTGAGAGAGGGGTTGGGGGTGAGTGGGGTGTGAGAGAGAAGGGGTGAGAGACAGAGGAGGTGGGACAGAGAGAGAGAGAGAGACAGTGTGGTGAGAGAGTGACATGGGAGACAGAGAGGGTGAGAGAGAGAGAAAGAGAAGGTAAGAGAGAGAGAGGGGTGAGAAAGAGGGAGAGTGAGTGAAACAGAGAGAGTTTAAGTGAGACAGAAAGAGCGTGAGTGAGAAAGAGAGAGCTGGTGAGAGAGAGGAGTTTGAGAGAGAGGGGGGGTGGGGGTGAGACGGGGATGAGAGATAATGGGTGATGGAGAGAGTGAAAGTGGGGAGGGGGAATAGGGAGAGTGGAGTGAGAAGGAGAGGGTGTGAGAGAGAGTGGGGTGAGCGAGAGGGGTGAGCGAGAGGGGTGAGAGGGGGAGGAGTTAGAGAGAGAGCGCGGGGTTAGAGAGAAAGGGTGTGAGAGGCGATGAGAGAGAGGGGTGAGAGTGAGGGCGTGAGAGACTGAGGGTGTGAGAGAGTGAGGGGCTGAGAGAGTGAGGGGGTTTGAGAGAAGGGGTGGTGAGAGAGAGAGAGGCAGTGAGAGAGAGGGAGTGTGAGAGAGAGGGGTGTGAGAGTGAAGGGTGAGAGAGAGGTTGAGAGAGAGAGGGGGTGAGAGAGAGAGGTGGGTTGAGAGAGAGGGAGGGTGGGGGTGAGAGAGAGAGGGATGAGAGAGAGAGAAGGTTGAGAGAGAGGGGTGGGAGAGAGCGGTGAGAGAGAAGAAGGGGTGAGAGAGTGACAGGGTGGAAGAGAGGGGTGGTGGGAGAGAGGGAATGAGAGAGAGAGAGCTGGGTGAGAGGTCGGTGAGAGGGAGAGGTGGGAGTGAGTGACAGCGAGGAGGTGGGGGAGAGAGAGGGGGAGAGAGAGGGAGGGTGAGAGAGAGAGATGGATGTGAGAGAGAGCGAGGGGTTGAGAGAGAAGGGAAGAGACTGAGGGGGTGAGAGAGTGAGGGGATGAGAGATTGAGGGGGGTTGAGAGAGCAGGTGGTGAGAGAGAGGGGTGTGAGAGTGAGAGGCTTGACAGAGAGGGGTTGAGAGAGAAAGAGAGGGGTGAGAGAGAGTGTGAGAGAGAGAGTGATGAGAGAGAGGGGGGTTGAGAGAGAAAGAGAGGGGTGAGAGAGAGAGGGGAAGGGAGAGAGAGGGATTGGTGAGGGGGTGAGAGAGTGAGGGGATGAGAGAGTGAGGGGGGTTGAGCGAGAGGGTGGGGGGTGAGAGAGAGAGGGGTGAGAGAGAGCGGGGTCGAGAGGGAGGGGTTGAGAGAGAGAGAAGGGGGTGAGAGAGAGTGAGGGGTTGAGAGAGTGGTGTGAGAGAGGGGGCCGAGAAAGGAGGGG